>NW_028318117.1:2875000-3175000 GCF_062004578.1 Staurois parvus
CGTGCGTCCGCAATCGTGAGTGCGCATGCGCTACTGCCGTTGCCATCGCGGGCGCCCAGGTCCTAGTGCCCGCATGCTAATGCACCCCGGCATACCGCGCATGTGCAGACTCGCGTGCCGCGGTAAAGCCTGGGGTCCCTGACACGTACGGAACTAGCAGGACACGGGGGGAGCTGAAGACCAGTCAGCACTGAACCTGAGCAGAGGCACTCCTTAAATGGGCCGTCTGGTGCCAATCTTCGCCATGCGTGTGCACGTGCGCGTGCATGTGCGCGATCGCGCATTCCTGTGCGCAGAGTGCAACTGGCAATTCTCCTGCGGGAATGCCTGTGCGCATGCGCGTTCCCGATCACGATTCTCCTTGTCAGAAATCCCTTACAGTAACTGCTGAATTTCTGAACTACTGTATAGTGAAGGGTAAAAAAAAAACAGTAATTACATTTAAAAACTGGCACCTGACAACTGAGTGAACTGCCTGCAATTAAATTTTTTTTTTTAATTACCAGCAATTCTTTTACATTCATCTGTCAATGGGGAACCCTGCTGACAGCTGAAATATTAAAACATGGTTGTCACTACTAAAATACTGCATGAGTTAATAAAATAACTCATGCAGTATTTTAGTACCGTTTACTGTTTTTCTGACCTTCTGAATGGATTAATTGGTTTTCAATGCATTCCTATGGGAAACAGTGTTTCAGTTTACAAATTTTTCGCTATATGAAATGTCCTGCAGAACGAATTAAATTTGTAAACCGAGGTACTGGTACATCACTGGACTTTGAATGGTTATACCAGGATGATGCCTACAGCTGCAGGTAATGTTTGTTATCTATTTACTCGGTATACCATAATCTTTTATATTTTACCAAATAATTGGCCAATATTTAGTGTTTTTGTGCATTAAAAGTAAAAAATGTGTATTTTTTTAAAAAAATTGCATTTGTACTAAGTGACATAAAAAATTGCAGCACCCACTATTTTATTCACTAGGGTGTTTGCTTTAAAAAAATATATAATGTTTGGGGTTTAAATTAATTTCCTAGCAAAAAATACAGATTTTTTTCATGTGAACAAAAAGTGTCAGAAAAGGCTTGGTCTTCAGGTGGTTAGAAGAGTGAGTGATGTGTGGCATAAACTTCTAATGCTGGGCATAAAATGCCCCAACCCACCAAAATGACCCCTTTTTGGAAAGTAGAAACCCCAAACTATTTGCTGAGAGGCATGTTGAATCAATAGAAGAATTAATTTTTTTACCACAAATTTTTGGAAAATGACAAACAAAACTTTTTTCTTTTTTTTACACAAAATTGTCACTTAAATGATTTATTGCTCACACATGCCATGGGTATATGTGGAATTACACCCCAAAATACATTCTGCCACTTCTCCCTAGTATGGAGGTACCACATCTGAGAGACTTTTTGGCAGTCTAGCCAAGTACAGGACCCCAAAATCCAATAAGCACCATCAGGCTTTTAAAGGGCTTTATTTCCTCATTATACTTCCTCACTACCTATCACAGTTTCGGAGGCCCTGAAATGCCAGGATAGTACCAAACCCCCCCAAATGACCCCTTTTTGGAAAGTAGACACCCCAAGGAATTTGATCAGAAGCATGGTGAGTATTTTGCAGATCTCGTTTGTTGCCACAAGTTTTTGAAATTAAGAAAAAAAACAAAAACATATTTTTTCTTTTCTTTTTTTATATTTCAAAACCTTGTGAGAAAAAATGAGATCTGCAAAATACTCATCATGCCTCTTTTTAAATTCCTTGGGGTGTCTACTTTCCAAAAATGGGTAATTTGGGGGGGTTTGGTGCTATCCTGGCATTTCAGGGCCTCCGAACCTGTGATAGGTAGTGAGGAAGTGAAATGAGGAAGTTACACACCTTCAGGTTTTCAAAGTGGTCATTGGATTTCAGGCACCTGTATGTGGCTAGGCTCCCAAAAAGTCTCACATGTGGTATCCCCATACTCAGTAGAAGTAGCGGAATGTATTTTGGGGTGTAATTCCACATATACCCATGGCTTGTGTGAGAAATATATAATTTAAATGACAACTTTGTAAAAAAGTTTTTGTCATTTTCCAGAAACTTGTGGGAAAAAAATAAATCTTCCATGGACTCAATATGCCCCTCAGCAGATAGCTTAGGGTGTCTACTTTCCGAAAAGGGGTAATTTGGGGGTGTTTGTACTATCCTGGTATTTTAGCACCTCAAGAAATGTGATGAGCAGTCAGAAAGAAAAAGCTGTGTAAATTCCATTATCTATACCATAGTTCGTAGACGCTATAACTTTCACATAAAGCTATCAATATACACTTTTTGGGATTTTTTTTAACCATAAACATGTAGCAGAATACATTTTAGCCTAAATTTATGACAAAATTTTAGTTTTTTTGTATATTTTTCATGACAGAAATGAGAAAATATCATTTTTAAAAATAAAATTTCTCAAACTTTTTTTATTTATAGCGCCAAAAATAAAAAGAACACAGGTGGTAAAATACCACCAAAAGAAAGTTCTATTTGTGTTGCATGACTGCAGAATTGTCAGTTAAACTAGTGCAATGCTGTATAACAAAAAAATGGTGTAAATTGCAATACCATAGTTTGTAGACGCTATAACTAGAGATGAGCGAATTATTCAAAAATTCGATTCGGCTGATTCGCCGAATTTGAGGAAGAAATTCGATTCGATGCGAATTTATTCGCTACGAATTTAACTTATAAAAAGGGTTTCTAGGCTTCAGAGAGCCTTTAAATTAGTGCAGAACACTGTACCTTTAATTTAAATGCCCTTGGAGATGAGGAAGGAGAAGGAGAAGGATGAGAAGAAGGAGAAAGAGAAGGATGAGAAGAAGGAGAAGGAGAAGGATGAGAAGAAGGAGAAGGATGAGAAGAAGGAGAAGGATGAGAAGAAGAAGAAGGATGAGAAGAAGGAGAAGGATGAGAAGAAGAAGAAGGATGAGAAGAAGGAGAAGGATGAGAAGAAGAAGAAGGATGAGAAGAAGAAGAAGGATGAGAAGAAGGAGAAGGATGAGAAGAAGGATGAGAAGAAGAAGGATGAGAAGAAGGAGAATTCCAAGCCGGCAAAAAGTGTATCTGCAGAGCTCCGCTATTTCTTAGCGGAGCTCTGCAGATACACTTAGCGGAGCTCTGCAGATACACTTAGCGGAGCTCTGCAGATACACTTTTTGCCGGCTTGGAATTCTTCTTATTTTCATCCTACTTCTTCTTCTTCATCATCCTCATCCTCTTGTTCTTCTTCCGAGGATGAGGATGAGGATGAAGAAGAAGAAGAAGAAGAAGAAGTAGGATGAAAATAAGAAGAATTCCAAACCGGCAAAAAGTGTATCTGCAGAGCTCCTCTAAGTGTATCTGCAGAATAGAGGAGCTCTGCAGATACACTTTTTGCCGGCTTGGAATTCTTCTTATTTTCATCCTACTTCTTCTTCTTCTTCTTCATCCTCATCCTCAGAAGAAGAAGAAGAGGATGAGGATGAGGATGAAGAAGAAGAAGAAGAAGAAGTAGGATGAAAAGAAGAATGAAAAGAAGAAGAAGAATGAAAAGAAGAAGAAGAAGAATGAAAAGAAGAATGAGAAGAATGAAAAGATTCTTCTTCTTCTTCTTTTCATTCTTCTTTTCATTCTTCTTCTTCTTTTCATTCTTCTTCTTCTTCTTCTTTTCATTCTTCTTTTCATTCTTCTTTTCATTCTTCTCATTCTTCTTTTCATTCTTCTCATTCTTCTTCTCATTCTTCTTTTCATTCTTCTTTTCATTCTTCTTCTTTTCATTCTTCTTTTCATTCTTCTCATTCTTCTTTTCATTCTTCTTCTCATTCTTCTTCTTTTCATTCTTCTTTTCATTCATTCATTCTTCTTCTTTTCATTCTTCTTCTTCTTCTTTTCATTCTTCTTTTCATTCTTCTCATTCTTCTTTTCATTCTTCTCATTCTTCTTCTCATTCTTCTTTTCATTCTTCTTCTCATTCTTCTTTTCATTCTTCTTCTTCTTTTCATTCTTCTCATTCTTCTTTTCATTCTTCTTCTCATTCTTCTTCTCATTCTTCTTCTTCTTTTCATTCTTCTTTTCATTCTTCTTTTCATTCTTCTTCTCATTCTTCTTTTCATGAAGAAGAAAAGAAGAATGAGAAGAATGAAAAGAAGAATGAAAAGAAGAAGAAGAATGAAAAGAAGAATCAGAAGAAGAATGAAAAGAAGAATGAAAAGAAGAATGAGAAGAATGAAAAGAAAAATGAAAAGAAGAATGAAAAGAAGAAGAAGAAGAATGAAAAGAAGAAGAAGAATGAAAAGAAGAAGAAGAAGAATGAAAAGAAGAATGAAAAGAAGAATGAGAAGAATGAAAAGATTCTTCTTCTTCTTTTCATTCTTCTTTTCATTCTTCTTCTTCTTTTCATTCTTCTTCTTCTTCTTTTCATTCTTCTTTTCATTCTTCTCATTCTTCTTTTCATTCTTCTCATTCTTCTTCTCATTCTTCTTCTCATTCTTCTTTTCATTCTTCTTCTCATTCTTCTTTTCATTCTTCTTCTTCTTTTCATTCTTCTTTTCATTCTTCTCATTCTTCTTTTCATTCTTCTTCTCATTCTTCTTTTCATTCTTCTTCTTCTTTTCATTCTTCTTTTCATTCTTCTTCTCATTCTTCTTTTCATGAAGAAGAAAAGAAGAATGAGAAGAATGAAAAGAAGAATGAAAAGAAGAAGAATGAAAAGAAGAATGAGAAGAAGAATGAAAAGAAGAATGAAAAGAAGAATGAGAAGAATGAAAAGAAGAATGAGAAGAATGAAAAGAAGAATGAAAAGAAGAAGAAGAAGAATGAAAAGAAGAAGAAGAATGAAAAGAAGAATGAAAAGAAGAAGAAGAATGAAAAGAAGAAGAAGAAGAATGAAAAGAAGAATGAAAAGAAGAAGAATGAAAAGAAAAATGAAAAGAAGAAGAATGAAAAGAAGAAGAAGAAGAATGAAAAGAAGAATGAGAAGAATGAAAAGAAGAAGAAGAAGAATGAAAAGAAGAATGAAAAGAAGAAGAAGAAGAATGAAAGGAAGAAGAAGAAGAATGAAAAGAAGAATGAAAAGAAGAAGAAGAATGAAAAGAAGAAGAAGAAGAAGAATGAAAAGAAGAATGAAAAGAAGAATGAGAAGAATGAAAAGATTATTTTTCTTCTTCTTTTCATTCTTCTTTTCATTCTTCTTCTTCTTCTTTTCATTCTTCTTTTCATTCTTCTCATTCTTCTTTTCATTCTTCTCATTCTTCTTCTCATTCTTCTTTTCATTCTTCTTCTCATTCTTCTTTTCATTCTTCTTCTTCTTTTCATTCTTCTTTTCATTCTTCTCATTCTTCTTTTCATTCTTCTTTTCATTCTTCTTCTCATTCTTCTTTTCATGAAGAAGAAAAGAAGAATGAGAAGAATGAAAAGAAGAATGAAAAGAAGAAGAAGAATGAAAAGAAGAATGAGAAGAAGAATGAAAAGAAGAATGAAAAGAAGAATGAGAAGAATGAAAAGAAGAATGAAAAGAAGAATGAAAAGAAGAAGTATTCCAGTACAGCAAAAAGTGTATCTGCAGAGAGCTCCGCTATTTCTGACAGTTCTCTGACAGTTCCTTCACATTTACAGCGGTTGAAACATTGTATCTATTTATTTCCGAATAAAAACATCTGTATCCTAAATGGAAACAAATAGATACAATGTTTCAACCACTGTACATGTGAAGGAACTGTCAGAGAACTGTCAGAAATAGCGGAGCTCTCTGCGGGGACACTTTTGCCGGCTGATCGGGAAAAATCCGATTCGCGCACCCGAATTATGCAAATATTCGGATTCGACGCGAATCGAATTTTTCCTGAAATTCGAAACGAAATCCACTTCGCCTGGTTCGATTCGCTCATCTCTAGCTATAACTCTTACACAAAGCAATCAATATACACTTATTGGGATTTTTTTACCAAAAACACGTAGCAGAATACATTTTGGCCTAAATTTATAACTAACTTTGAGTTTACTATATATTTTTTATAGCCGAAAGTAAAAAATATCGTTTTTCTTCAAAACATTCTGTATTTTTTTGTTTATAGCGCACAAAATAAAAAGCGCACAGGTGATCAAATACCACCAAAAGAAAGCTCTATTTGTGTGAAAAAAAGACGTAAATTTAGTTTGGGTACAGCATTGCATGACCGCGCAATTATCAGTTGAATCAGTGCAGCGCCGAGTAGCAAAAATAGGCCTGGTCATTAAGGAGGGTAAATCCTCAGGAGGGCAAGTGGTTAATACAAATTCACTGCATTACCACTATGATACACTCTAAAATACTAAACTACAGAGTTATTTCAAGAGACCTTGCTATGCAGAGATTGTCAGATGATACCTGAAGCATTTCAGAGTAATAAAGCTCCTTCTTCAGGTGTGACTGCAATAAATGTAGCGTAGTCTATGACAAAATTAGAATGACATTTTTTGAACAGGCATGTCAAAATCATACTACACAATATCATCCTGTTTCTATGAGTGTACAGTACTCACACAGTGGTAGACAGAGTGGCGATGAAAATACATAAAAACAAAACACTTGCCACCATTCCTCCCACTGAGTGGTCACTAAGGCCATCTAGATGCCAACAGTCATTAAGAGGAGCGTTAATGCCAGATCAGTAATAATTGCAAAAAGAACTTTTGGTGACCTACCAATACCAGCTTATTGTTGTAAATGTCCTCACAAATTATAAAGCATCCAACAACTTACAGTATGTCAGGGGCACACAAGCTGTATCAGTCAGCAATGCAAAAGCTTGCATCTTTAAAAACTGAAGTTAGGTAATGAAGGGTATCATTTAAATTACAAACTTTCTGCTACAACCTAAATGTTAAAACAGTTTAATTTAAAATTTACAGTATGTGTTGACTAGTTGGATTTAGTGCTGGGGAATATCTGTATTTTTTCAAAGCAGCTGCCTCAGCCAGGTGCTGAAATACAAAAGGACAATCTGGGCACACCAAAGGATACAAGATGGAAATGTAACACACAGCTGCAGATAACATGCAATTACAATTTCCCACTGACATGTTGCAAAACACTGCATGTTTTCCATAATTTGCCCCTCATTCTTATTGGATAGGGGCAATGAGCCATACAAAAAAAAAGCTTGACAACTCAGAACAAGTGCATTGCAGGGTAAGGTTAGTGCACATTGTCTGTGATTTTCAAGTTATTGTCAGATTTTGGGCGGCACCAGGAGGTTGGTTGAAGGAATGACACACAGGGTCCAGGAAAAGGTGGAACAGGTAAAGTTCCAGACACTCTTGTATTAAAAGTCTCAATAATGCTGATAATATAGGTGCAGTGGTGCAGTTAGTGGCAGTCACAGTAGTGTCGATGGTATATGGTATCTTTTCAACACCACACAATGTCACACAGGCACCATCTACATTACAGGGCAGCCTCTGCAAGAAGGGTGGCTGACTAGCAGAGTGGCAGTACAAGCGGCTCTTAGAGAAGCTGAGCAGGTACTAGCAGTAAGTCTGGAGATTGGTGGAAAGCAAAGAAAACAGCAGTGTCCCTAATTTGTCCCTCCTGGAACATGAGCCTGCCCTAAAGCTAATTCCCTGTCTATGGCCAGCATGGTTCATTTCCCTAATCTAGCCATCAAGGTCAATCAGGGTTGCAGGGTCCAATCAAACCGCTACTCATTGATGATAACTGTGGAGTTTGCAGGGGGAAAATGTTTCTCCCAGTCTCCACTCCATCTGTATAGTGGCCAGCACAGAGTGCTACCTGCAAAATGGAGGCTGCTTTGCCTACAAGACAGCTTTATACAGTAGTACATGTTTCTACATGTGGGCAAAGTCTGGTACCATGAGTATAAATGACTGCCCAATTTAAAATATGATTTTATTGCTTCCACTATAATTAAAGTATGGAGCAGATTATATTGTTTCCAGATCACACAGGCATATTTCTTATGGTTGCTAGCAGAAGGACATACCGTTTGTGCAAATGAGCAAAGGCTTTTTGGGAAGTAGGGATCTCTTATACCACTAGTGCTTTAGACAAGGACTTGCTCTGTTTGTCATAGACATGTGGGCACTGCTCCCTTCTATGCAGGTGAGAAGCAGAAATTATTCTGAATGATGTCCAAACATTGCTCCAGGTTAGTAATTCACTGCCTGGCCAACACTAAGACATTCAGAATGCTTCTTCTGTTTTGGTATGACTGTTTTCACCATGACACTTTAGGCACCTGCCTACAGGTGAACCGTTTTTTGGCCCCTTATTCAGCTACTACACAATTACTGTGACATATTCAATGTGGATAGATGATGATAGATAAATAGATAAATCAAGGTTCAAGGTAATTCAAAGACTACTCTATCTATCTATCTATCTATCTATCTATCTATCTATCTATCTATCGTAGCTGAATAGGGGGTTGAATAACGGTTCACCTATAGGCAGGTGCCTAAAGTGTTACTGGTGATCTTTACTCTTTGAAGTTAATGTTCGGTAATTCTGGGGTTAATATACTGGTGTGCCTGCCATTTGGCCTCTGGTGCTTTATGTAGGGGGATATATAGGCAGAAGAGGGTTGGGCCTGGGGCTTGCTGGTTGCTGATCCTGGGAGTGAGAAAGACCATGAATGAGAAGATATAGAGTTGCACTTAAGTGGGGTTGCCCCTTGGCAGGACCCTTAAACTGGACTGTTGAAGTTATGATACCACCAATTGGAAACTACTCCAAGTTAAAGGTATGAGCACCAAAGCATAGCCCAATTCCAGCATAGTATATAAGAAGGAAAAGAAGGAACACAGTCATGATTGGTAATCTGTAGCATTGCCCATGTGTCTAATGTAAAAATGTAATGTGGAGATGAAGAGGAACTGTACTTTTATGCCATTTTATTCAACTAGAGTTCTGATTTAATAACAATGACTGGTCTGATTTACTGCAAACACAGAGTAAAGGTATGCCCCTACTGTGAATTTGGGACGTAAACAAAGTGTAAATCCTCATGTCAGCCTTCTGGGTGATGGAGAGAAAGATGTAAAGGGGAGGAGGAGAAGCCAGCTCAGGAAAGGAGGTAGTGGTGGAGAGTGATGGAGGATCTGTCAGGATAAAGAATTGTTGGCTGTATGGTACACTCTAAGCAGTAAGGCCCCTACTTTAGGACCCGCTGTGTAATGTAACCCTCTTATGGACACTGGGTCTGGTCCACGGTTGTGAGAGGTATAGAACTGCCAGATTCCCTCCATGCCTTTGAGCTGAAGCAAGTAAAGTATAAAGTGTGTAAAAGAGTTGGTGGAGGAAAATCAGTTTTCTACGCTATTTCCCTCAGAATAACTACATAGTCAGTGATGGGACAAGTGTTTAGTGTTTATATACAGTATGTACTCTTTTGGTGGCCTGTATATTGCAAAGTCGTGGCATCTGCTACCCAGCTGCTGCAAGTATTCTACAGTTCTGTGTGTGCAGAATACTTGCTTACCCTCCGGCCACTATGGTTCCTTCTACCAACTGGTACGTGACTACAAGACTTTCAGGATGGTAGGAGGAACCACAGCAGCTAGTGGGGGGAACTTGTAATGGCTGAATAGTGAAGATGAAGCAGCTTTTACTACATGGGCCACCAAAAACATAAGTACCGTATATAAAAAAAGTAAGGTAAGTATATGTAAAAGTTAAGTATATGTGGCAACAGAGTCACTTTAATACATTTAACAGTGGTTAAGGTATAACTAAATATAAAACCTTTCATGTAGAATTGGATAGAGTTGTGAAGAGTTAGAACCACTGGCAAATTTTTATTGCTGTCCTTCCCATTAGAGATATTTTTCTCTCCCCGTTGTCCTAATCACCAACATCATGGGAAATGAAAGTGAGGGTTAATCCAAAATTTGGAGTTGCTACCAGTACAGGAGTAGAGGGGAAATCTTCCCATGGAGACACTTGTTCCCATGACAGGTCTGAGTCCAGTATGTACAAGCAACACATGGACTTTACACATGCAAAATAAGGGTAAGGTATGCCTACTGTATTGCTGACAAGTAAGTTTCTGACCTTAGTAAATCATGTTCTTTGATTTGCTTCCCATTCCACTCAAAAGTAATATTTAGGCTTGGTTCACACTGCTGTGACCCCAAAGTCATGCATCTTGCTTGCGACTTTTGTGATTTAATATTGCAGTCTATGGCATTGAAGACACATGAAAGCAGGGGCGGACCGACAATTTTAGGACTCAGGCACTGCCCGAGGGCCCGGGGTCAGTAGGGAGCCCCATGAGATGCCTTTTGATACCTTTCACAGGCTTTTTTGGGTGTGGTTTGAGTGTTGGCGAGGACACAAGGGCCCCATGATTTGCTATTGCCCGGGGGCCCCATGAGTTGTCAGTCCGCCCCTGCATGAAAGTTTCAAAAAAGTAGTGCACGAACCTTTCTTTTGTTGCTGAAACTGAGTTGCATTGATTAAGACCGCTCCCATTGAAATGAATGTGTTTTGACTTGTCATGCAACTTTGTGTCGCAAGTCACATGATAAGTGAGTGCAGCACGGCAGTGTGAACTGGAATATAATTATTAGTGGAACTTTGTGGGCTGTGCCAGCCTCTGGATTTGTTTATATCTTGCATACTACAACAGTGAGATCCTCCTGCCATAGCTCCTGGCAGAGAGCAGGGGACCCCTGTATAATGACCACAGAAGGTGTGCAGATTTCATTTACAGCATCTACAAAAAAATCTAATTTGAGTTTTGCACTTACTTTTTATTATATGCCAAAAGAAGATTTATTTACATGAAGGAAAAATAATAACGTCATATATATCCATGTTAAAGCTGTATTAAACCCAAAAAAGAAAAACTGAATATACTGCAGTTTACCAATTCTTACATGTGGTAGCAACATTAGTTTTCTTTTTTAGGCTGTTCCCTTTTATTTTTCTGTTGATTCTTCCAGTAACACACTTCCTGTCTTAGGATGCTGCATTCTGGAAGAAGTTGTACGGGCTCTTTCCCACAGGCATTCAGTCTAGATCCGTCTGTCAGTTTTTCATATGGATCCAGATTGAACTACTATGCATTCTATTGGTGGGCAGCTGTAAATGGATAATTATCCATTTACATCCATCTACATTTGCCTACATCCGTGTCCATTCAGGTCCATTTTTTTCAACAGAACAAGGCTGCATCCCTGCTCCACTTTGACAGATCTGAATGGATCTGAATGGATGTAAATGGATGCAAACCAATGCCATTTATTTAAATCTGTTCCATTTATATCCGTTTTTAGGCTAGAAACATCTTTGGTTTATACTTTTGTCACCTTTTATTGGTTTCTGCAACAATTAATAAAACAGATGAAGACTGATGTAAACTGAACTGAAGACAGATGAAAAAATTAATTCAATAGCAAAAACAGGACTGAATAGATGGTGCCTGTGTGAAAGGACCCTAAAGCAGACACTTTTGGATAGAATCATTGCCAATCTAGGGAGAGGGTAGTGTTATGGCCCTTCCCCAACAAGCGATCTGATCAGGTCCACATATCCATTTTTCAGCCGGACCTGATTGGAAAGTCCATGCAGGCTTTTTGACATGGACTTGTGTCCAATTACACCCGTTTACCTACAGGCTCATTAAAAAAAATAAAAAAATGGAGGACTGAGTTCTCTTCCATTTGGGCAGCCTGTATCAGAGGCAGCCAGGTGTAAACAGAGAGTGGAGTTAGTTTACTCCCTACCACCCATACAGCAGAGCTGGATGTGTACATGTCCACTCTACTGAAACTGAGCAGATATGGACCTGTCATCCGCTCGCTCTGCTCTGATCAGTAGGGGATCAGCTCACAGATCCCCTGCTGATCAGAATGGAAGCCACCTGTGTGAAAAGTCCCTTAGACTATCAGATCTAAATGGACTCGAATAACAAATTAAAGCAGAACTCTTGTTAACATTTCATAAGCAGTTAGAGTAAACAGTTTTTTTTCCTTTTGGATAAAAGTTTTACATAAATGAATAAAAGCTGACCATTGTAAGCACACCTGTCAGTGTTGAATGGTTTGTCTCAACCCTCTAACTGCTTCTTTGTTTGGACAGCTTGGCCAGAAAAGGAAGTTGAAAAATAACAGACTCACTGCTAGTATCACCAGGTGAAAATAATATAAAAAAAAGCCTAAACAAAATGAATGCAGCCATCACATCTAACAATTGGTGAGCTGCAATTTACTACATTTTTGTTTTTGGGTTTAATACCGCATTCCATTTATGGCAAATTCTAATCATTCTTCATTTATAATATAAAAAAATATTTTTAATATTTTCATTTTTTTAAACTTTTTTCTTTTTTTAATTCATTTGACCTGCCCCTCGATTCTTGCTTAAAAGAGAAGTAAAGGTTTCCATTTTTACCCCCACTTAGTCCTCATGCACACTTGACGTTTTTACAGCTGCTATTTTTGGCTTTTTTTTTTCTACAATTAGTAAACCCCCCAGCAAGTTATCCTATGTGTCCATGCACACATACTGTAATCAACTTTTTTGGCAGGGACGTTTTTTTGGCTGGAAAAAAACCCAGGACTAATGGGTTTCTACATGAGTTTTTTAGCTGTAAAAACGCTCTAACACTGAAAAACGTGGCAAAATGCGGTAAAACGCAGCAAACCAGCATTTTTGGATTTTTTTGTACCAAAACAAAATACGGCAAAACTCATAGCAGCTATGAGCAGAGAGTCAGTCACTGCTGTCTGCTCTGCCCCCCCTGTGGAGGGGGAGGGAGCAGCTGGCTCAGCCTCTCAGCAACTCACTGAGATGCTAAGTCAGGTGCCGCTCCAGACTCTGGGGTGGATCCTGACTTTAAAGTCGGGATCTTTCCCTAGCCTGCACCAGCTGAGTGACATCAGCCAGCAGCAGGCTTCAGATGAAACCAGTTTACAGGAGTGCAGAACGATCCGCACTCCTGTGATCCACAGGAGACGTACAGCCAAAAGCATTTTGGTTGCACATCTCCTTTAAGCGAGAATGATGTATCAGCTGCCTCCCAGAATACCAATGTCACATATCTCAGGAGGCATCAGAACAAACAGATGGATCTAGAGTCAGATCAGATTCTTGCAGCTGTCTTCCAATGATATAAATGAAGAAAGATGGTGGTACAGGACCAGGTGTGCAGCAGCAAAGTGATAGATTACAATAAGTCAACACAGAATTCATAAAAATGTACATTTTAAAAAAATCCACAAAGGAGGAGGAAGGTCTAATTTTAAACATCAGATAGCACCAGAAAACAGAAACAAAACAAACAGGACCTCTTCCGATAGAAAAGCCAGAAGCAGAAATAATGATAGAATAATAACAATAGAATAATATCGCAGTACTGTGCATTGACACTAAATTTATAATCAAAGGTTTGCACACTTTTCAGAAAATTGATAAATTACCAATTCTTTGTATTTTCTGTGTTTCTGTGTTATTGCTGTAAATAAAAGAAACGTTTCCTTGTTGAGCTTCTTCTTTCATCAACAATATCTTATGTAACTAAGGAGGATGCATAATTGTTAATCTTTAATGCGTAATGGTTAATCCTAGGGAGGATATGTAATTGTTAATCCAAACTCTCTCAATCAACAAACTATTTTTAATCCTTATGTTGCTGGCTTCATTAAATAGATATTATAATTTACTTGTTTTTACACTTGTTTCCTGGTTTCTGCCTTGGCCAAAATGATGTCATACATCCCAGGAGTCTTCATGGGCAGGGGGTGGGGCCGAACCATGGCTCCGTGTTTGAATGGTCACTTTAAAGAATCCCTTAAAAAAAGGGGAAAAAAACCCAATAAAATTAAACTTTATAGTGTATTTCCACTTTTGCAGCCAAAGTGGGATGACACCTACTTTATATTTGTTAAATGTCCCCATTCACACACTATATCTTAAAAAAAATATTTAAAAATGACAGCTTACCTTTTTTTAGATGTTCTATTCTGGGACATCCAACAAAGAACAAAAATCCTAGGTAGTTTTATTTGTTTATGTGGGGGCTGGGCAGCTGTGTTTGCCAATATTAACCTTGTCTGTACTGTGCAGGCTCATCTTCATTATCAACAGTAACTAGCCTTTAACACTTTGAGGTTGATTTACTAAAACTGGAGAGTGGAAAATCTGGAGCAGCTCTGCATAGAAACCATTACGTATGTAAGCGGGTTGCATTTGAGCTAGTTAGGTGTTGCCCCAGATGGGAGGGTTAGAATTAATGTTTTTCCCAGGTCTTTTGCTTGGCAGGTTTCTTTGGGTCTGACCCACTGGTCCTGTGATATAAAAGAGGGACAGTGGTCAGGAGCAGAGAGCCCTGGGGTTGTGGAGAGAGTCTGAAGCTAACTTCTGTGAACCTGTCATGATGTAGGAGGTCATCGGGACCTGGAGATTGCCCCAAAGACACCTGCCACTGGGGAATGCAACTGATGGACCTTTTTATACATGATCTATACTTTTACAGGCATGTTGGGGTAGCACATACCCTGAGTTAGAATTAGTGATGTAGGTAGAATAATTGTTTTGTTTTATTATATTATGGACTTTGTATGCTCGAAGTCTTTCTCAAGTAAAGAGTTGAAACCTTGCCTTCTTGCCTTCTGCCTTGTCTGAAGTAATTTAATGGAGTACAATGCAAGTAACTATCACATTTCTGCAGCTCTTGGGTCACTAGTATATTGGGGTATGAAGAGATAGCACTTAAGAGTCATCCTGGTGCAGTACCACAAGTGGTTACCATGGGTAACAGAAGTCTACAGAGGTACGGATGCTCAAGTAGTCAAGTCAAGTGCACTTGTGGAGCCTGCGCTAAGTGCACAGTGGGACCCACTCTGCTACTGAGAATGGTAATGGAAAACTCTGGACAGGTGGCTGTGGACAAAGCCCAGCATGTACCTCCTAATTGCAAATTACAGTGGATGAATATACATTTACATGGGGACCCGAGAGCTAACTGGAGAACAGTTGTGGTGCAAGTGTACATGGTGCATGTTCATCTCTAAGAGTAGAGATCCAACTTAAAATTGAGTCCCAGGGCATTGATGAAAACCGCACAAGAGTAAAGGTACCCCATATGTGTAGTAGAAAACCTATGCCTCGGGACAGCCCTCTTATGTGACCCATACTTGGCTCCCAACAAGTTAATTGGGGAAACATGGAGGAGAGCAACACCAACCCTGCCCCATCACCACAAGCTAATGGATATTTTTATTCTTCCTCTCCTCCTGTCTTATAGATTGTTTACTGAGAGACTCTAGAAACTGTGATGATATACCCAGTGGGAAAGAATCTGTGTGGGACTGCAACCCTAAAAGTGAACACTCCTCCTCATAAGAGCTTGCCCAACTTGTGTCAATGGTAAAAGGAATGTGGCTGTTTCACCTTATTTATCTTCCTCAGTTTAAATCTGAGGGCTAATTCTGAGTGAACAATTTCTACTCCAGGATTTTCCAACCTTTTGTTTTTCCTGGACCACATTAGAAGTAGAGGAATTGTCTTGGCCCACTGTTTTGTTATGGTTTTTGGGTTGTATTTGATATGGGCAAAGGGAAATCACACAAATACTTATAAGCATAACATTTATTACAAGAAATGACAGATACAGATAACAATAAAGAAAATATAACAAGAATACTTAACTAAAGATTCTGTTGGCACCACGGGTCCCTCCGTTATATGGTGTGGCCGATGATCAGAACAGATGCATACTTAACGCAAGCTCTGGGTCGAGACAAATATTTCCAGTCTAGCTGTGTGTTATATACTAGAATCATGTGAAGGGAATGTCCAGCCCCCCACTGCAAAAAACTTGATGACCTTCTAAGGAAAATGGTATATTCCTAAAAGGAGAGTGGGCTGGCTCGTCCATATAGTCACATTCTTTTGTTATTTAAGGTAATCAGACTTTGTCCTCGTATAGCCTTGGAGGTATTCTTAAACAATTGTGAGGCCAACGTTAATAAGGAAATATGTAATTTTCAATTTTCCAATCACACTATCACAAATATTGTACAGTAATGCCTCCCATTGTACATAAATGCAACATGTCAACAGTAGAGAGAAAGCACCTAATTATTGTAAACAAGAGTTCTACATCCTTCCACCCCCTAAGTTAAATTTACCTTAAATGAAAAATTGGGGATCTAATCTAATCTAAATCTACTTTCCCTGTCTGATTTACCTACACAGAAAATCGAATTTGGCTATGTTAGGCCTGAAAAATATAAAAATATCCAAAATGTAAAAAAAAAACTACATGTTGGACTAACAAAAGAACACCAAACTTTTCTTTCCAAGAATTCAAAAGCACAGGAGCAGATATGAACATCAGACTTTCATTTCCAAGATTTTAAAAGCGTAGAAGCTTGTCAAAGTTCTCCATATCTGATAATGGGCAACAGAGTCTTAGACAGCCAATGATCAGATCGTAGCTGAAGCACAGCAATTGCAAAACTGTAGAGCTCAAAGAACTGTAGAATACAAAGTCCATTTCATCCTCCAGACTATTACAATTCACAAATCATAGACGTGCAGACACTTGACCACCATGGTAGGTGGAACAAACTGGCTTTTGATGAAGGAAAGGGTTATAGGTGGTTGAACCCACCAGGAAATTCTTTGAATAGATATAACAAACGTACTTACTATGGGACAAATTTTTCTGCACTTTCTGATTCCCCCTCACCTTTCTCTACACAGGTCAAAGGACAACAAGGCTATTTTTGCTTTAAAAGACATTTTAGTGGCGATGGAACATTGGATCAAGAACACAAAAAGCGCACCACTATACCTCACGCATCCAATACTCATACTGTACATGGCGACCCTCAACCTTCTCGTTGTTCTTATCAGATAGGCTATGCTCAAAGGTGAGGTGATGGGTGTAGCAATCGTGCACACCGAGATGGACGTGGTCCTCCATCTTGTTAAGAATCTTCCATTTTGTATCATCTCTCTACTCCCAAATCAGCTTTCCTCATCCCCCCTCCCTCTCTGTTGAGTGACATATGGTCTGTCTGATGCAGATCACAGGCAGCAAACTCCATGCGTCATGGCTATAAATGCCACAACCAAGCTGGGGCCTAGCTGTCTGTTAGCTGTGCAATCTGGGATATCTTAAAACCATAAACCAAGTCCTTCACTGAGTTCAAAGACATTCCAGATAGATCATAAACCAGACACCACATTCAACATCCATTTTCCTCTATGATTATATATCTTGCCTTGTGGGCTGCAGTACCAGGGCTGGCCAGCGGGTGCTCTCAGCAGCCAGAAGCTCCCTCCTGCAATCAAGCCATCACCTGAGGCTGATTGCAGGAGGTGTATTTAAGGAATGGCCAGGCCTGCAGTCAAGGCCTTGGTGTATTGTTCTCATGAGCTCCTGTACCTGCATCCTGTCTGCTTCCTGCCTGATCCTGACTCTGCTTGATCCTGACTCTGCTTGAACTCTGCCTGCACCGACCTCGGCTACTCATGACCAATCTTCTGCCTACTCCTTGTACCTTGTCTGCCCGTTAGCTAACGACCCGTCCCGCTTGACTACGTTGTGCTCCGTATTTATATATATATATATATATATATATATATATATATATATCAGTTAAGGTTTGGGTTTGTTGCACCTTGTTGTACGTATTTGTGTTAGTTTTGGGTTTGGTTTGTTGCACTGCGTTTATGTTTGTGTTGCCCTTAATAAATTATATTGTTTTACACGCTATACCTGAAGTCTGTGTTTCCCTGTGTTGGTCCACACACCTCTGGTCATACCCGGAGCCCTGACATTACACCAAGGCAGGTGAGTCCCACCACCATTCCTGACACTGCGGTGACAGTGGTATACAGACGATTATCCAACCAACATAGTGTTATTGCTAATATTGCTGAGTTTCCTCTTTCTCTGTACAAAAAGGAGGTGGTGGCAGTGTGAAGGGTTAATTGTGTAATTAACCTGATCCAGTAACAATCGCTCCCAGGCTGCCGGCACACAGGTTGTGGTCCATTAGCTGGAAAATCTTTGTGCAGGGTGCAGCTGGGCATGGCATTGTTACGCACGTGACAGCATGGTTTTAGATTAGCTAGTCCTTTGGTCACAAGTTGGTGAGAAGGGCTGGGGTCTGACGCTGCGATCGTCACATATTAGCTGGCAGCGTACAGTTGCAAGAAAAAGTATGTGAACCCCTTGGGATTACGTGGAATTTTGCATGAATTGGGCATAAGATGTGCTCTGCTCTAAACTTCATCTAAGTCACAACAATAGAAGAACACAGTCTGCTGAAAAGAATACTACACAAACATTAGATGTTGCCATGGTTTAATTGCACATAACATGTAAGCATTCACAGTGCAGGGAGGAAAAAGTATGCTAGCTTAATGACTTCTCCCAGAGCTAATTGGAGCCAGGAGTGAGCCAACCTTGACTCCAATCAGTGTGATGATATTGGATGTGTTGCTAACAGCTGTCCTGCCCTTAAAAAACACACACCTGTTTTGGGTTTACTGGTTTCAAGAAGCACTGTCTGATGTGAACCATGCCTCGCAGAAAAGAGCTCTCAGAAGACCTACAATCAAGAATTGTTGACTTGCATGAAGCTGGAAAGGGTTACAAAAGTATCTCCAAAAGCCTTGATGTTCATGTGTCCATGGTAAGACAGACTGTCTACAAATGGAGAAAGTTTAGCACTGTTGCTACTCTCCCTAGGCGTGGTCGTCCTGTAAAAATGACTGCAAGAGCACAGCGCAGAATGCTGCATGAGGTAAAGAAGAATCCCAGAGTGTCAGCTAAAGACCTACAGAAATCTCTGACACATGCTAACATTTTTGTTGACACATCTACAATAAGGAAAACATTAAACAAGAATGGAGTACATGGGAGGACACCACGGAGGAAGCCATTGCTGTCCAAAAAGAATATTGCAGCACGTTTGAAGTTTGCAAAAGAGCACCTGGATGTTCCACAGCACTACTGGCAAAATATACCGTGGACAGATGAAACCAAGATTGAGTTGTTTGGGAAGAAAACACAACATTATGTTTGGAGAAAAAATGTGTGGGGCTGCTTTGCTGCCTTAGGGACTGGACGGATTGTTGTCATTGATGGGAAAATGAATTCCAGAGTTTATCAAGACATTTTGCAGGAAAACGTACGACCATCTGTCCGCCAACTGAAGCTCCGCAGAGGATGCAACAGGACAATGACAATGGCATACAAGTAATTCAACAAAACAATGGCTGCAACAGAATACGCCTTCTGGAGTGGCCCAGTCAGAGTCCTGACCTCAACCCGATTGAAATGCTGCGATTCACACCAGACATCCCAAGAATATTGCTACACTGAAACAGTTTTGTGAAGAGGAGTGGTCCAAAATTACTCCAGATCGTTGTGCAGGTCTGATCTGCAACTACAGGAAACGTTTGGTTGAGGTTATTGCTGCCAAAGGAGGGTCAACCAGTTATTAAGTCCAAAGGTTCACATACTTTTTCCTCCCTGCACTGTGAATGTTTACATGTTATGTGCAATTAAACCATGGCAACATCTAATGTTTGTGTAGTATTATGTTCAGCAGACTGTGTTCTTCTATTGTTATGACTTAGATGACGTTCAGAGCACATTTTATGCCAAGGGGTTCACATACTTTTTCTTGCAACTGTACGTGGGATAGTTTGTGTTTGAGCTTCACTGCATTGTTAGGAATTAGCTCTGCACTGAAGGATTGTAACCTTTGTGGCCTTAGAAACAAGCGGTGCATGTTTTTTATATATATATAGAGAGAGAGAGAGAGAGAGAGAGAGACATATAGCAACAGCTCCTTCCTTTTTCTGCTTTCTATTCTATCTTTGCTTGCAATTATGCCTGGTGCAGCAGAATACAAGAAAATGAGCAAAAGTGATTGGAGTACGGAATGTACCTCACGAGGAATGGACATCGGTCGCAAAACTCGTGAAGATTTGATTCGTGACCTACTGGAGCATGATGGCCGAGCAGACCAGAACTCGGGGGAACTTGACCATGAAGGGATTCCCGCTACCTCCGATCCCAGTGGCTCAGAGACGGCCTCACAGGATGGACATACAGAGACTGACACTAGAGTATCATCGAATGCTATCTTCACACCACAGCCTGAGCAGGCCAGCAGTGGAATGCCTGTAACCAGCAGAGACTCTCCTCAGATGCAGGAAGCCCTGAAAAGCATCATGGAGACAGATCATATGGCATACTTGCAGTTCCTTGACCACCAGGCTGAGACAGCGGCTGACAGAGAGGCTGCAGAATGCCAAGCAGCGGCTGACAGAGAGGTTGCAGAACGCCAAGCAGCAGCGGTCAGAGTGGAACGCCAGGCTGACCGAGAGGCAGTGCACGAACTGGAGATGGCGAGATTCCAGCAGCAGTGACGGGTTCAGAACCTCGGGTCCTTAGAGCATAGGGACGCCTCTCTGACCGTGGGCACAGCAGCCAAGTTTCCGGTAATGGAAAAAGATAGTGACATTGACATGTATTTACTGTCGTCAGTACCATCTGCCCCAAGCACAATGGGCTCGGTACCTGACACCAAGGCTATGAGGCAAGGCCCTGGATGCGTTTGTCAAATTGCCAGAGGGGCAGGACGACGATTATGAAGCTTTAAAAGGTACTAGATGACCCCGGAAGTGTACCGCAAGCGGTTTAGGTCCTTGCAAAGGGGACCTGGGGACTCTTACACGGATGTGGCAAGTTGCTTACGCACCACATTCCGGCAGTGGACTAAAGGACTGAAAGCTGACTCCTAAGAGTCTTTGGAGGATCTCATGATACAAGATCAGCTCCTGCATATCTGCCAGGAAGACATCAGACAGTTTGTCTTAGAAAGAGAACCAGCATCTGCTAAAGCTGCAGCCGATCTGGCAGATACCTATAGCCACACGCGGGTGTCTGACCATCGCAAGGCTCCTCCAAATGGCTGGAAAGGAGGTTAATCGCCCATAGCAACCCCTCCTACGCCGGTGAGTCAAGCTCCCCCTCACCCAACACATGCAGCACTTGGGGCCAAGCCATTCCTGACTGACAACCGCAGATGTTTCACCTGTGGGAAATCCGGACACCTCAGGATGCAGTGTCCTGAGCAGAAGCAGATGACATCACCTGGCCAGCCGGCCAGCAACTCTTCCTCTATGCTGTTGGTCAGTGGTAAACCTCAGGGAACCAGCACCAACTTACAGCCAGTCATAGTTGGCAACCGGACCGTAACTGGTTTCCATGACACCAGGGCAGAAGTCACCTTGATCCGGCCAGAGGTGATTGAGCAAAGGAACCTCATCCCATGAAAGTTCCTTACCCTCACGAGAGTTGGGGGGACCCGTTCACGCATACCCTGTGCAAAGTTATTCATAGATTGGGGTGCGGGAAGGGGGATGAGGGAGGTGGAGGTCTCAGATGAAATTCCCACACCTGTTTTGTTGGGTGCCAATTTGGGTACTCTTGTGTCCTATTATGCCCCTGCCAAGAATACCCAAAAGGCCCCCCTGGAACTCTCTGGACATGCCAAGGTAATGTCTGGGAAACCTGTGGATGGACAGAGGGAGGGGGCTGGGAATAGAGTGGGGCTACAGGATTCTCCATTAGCTGGAGATGGAGAAGAAATCCCCTTGCATGGGGAGGTAATGAACTCATGTATCATTGATATTATAAACGTAACTGTTGATAATGATGATGATAATGAGGACAATGATGCTGATATTGATAATGTTGATGATAATGTTGATACTGTCAATGGTAATGATGATAATGATGATGATGGTCATTATGATAATAATGATGCATTTTCATTGTTGGGGGTCACCCACAGTGCTGTGAAGGGGGCAGAGGTACAATCTCTGGGAGCTGAGCAAAGGATGGTCTGGATAGGCCTTTTCCTTGCCAAGGTACAGAGGATTCTACCTTGATAATCACCCATCCGTTGTCCTTGCATGGTACTGGACAGCCGGTTGGTACTTGTAGTCCCACGGCCGAGGCAGCACTGAGGGGTGACCAACATGTTGCATTCAGCAGCAAGCTAGCTGTGAGCTTCCCTGCTGAGAAAGGTACACAACAGCCAGCTGGTACTTGTAGTTCCACGGGCAAGGCAACACTGAAAAGTGATCAACATGTGGACTTCAGCAGCCAGCTAGCTGTGAGCTTCCTTGCTGAGAAAGGTAAACAATGGCTTGACAGGGATGGTGGAATGAATGGTCTACCAGCAGGGGGCTTGGGGACTGAAAGAGTGTCACCTGATCTGGCCTGTCAACATGTGTGGAGAGAATCTGAAGCTAGGGAGGAAACCCCCTCCAACTATTTCTGGCTTAGATTCCCTCCCCCAGCACCAGGCAGACAAACACATGTCAGAGCTAGTGACAGCACACCTGGATTGGAAGTGTGAGGGGTCCCGTTGGAGTTGATAGCCGGCTCTCAGAGAGGGGGCTGCGGCCTTCAGCTCCAATCACCTCCCCTTTCCATTCAGGTACAGAAGTTGCTGGCAAGGCCTATGATAGATGGTGTCTGGTTTCAGGGAAACCTGGGGCGAGCTTAAGGGTTAATTGCGTAATTAACCTGACCCAGTAACAATCACTCCCAGGCTGCCGGCACACAGGTTGTGGTCCATTAGCTGGAAAATCGTTGTGCAGGGTGCAGCTGGGCGTGGCATTGTTACGCACGTGACAGCGCGGTTTTAATTGGCTAGTCCTTCGGTCACGAGTTGGTGAGAAGAGCTGGGGTCTGACGCCGTGATCGTCACAATGGGTGATTCTGATTCTTCCACTTCTGACACTTCTAGTATAAACCAGGACCCACACAAATTATCTTACATTATACTAGTCAACAACTAAACATTAAGAAAATTCTAAAAAGAAACATTGGTCCCTTCTAACACAAGACCCACAGCTATCACTTTTTGATGAGCTACTTCTCTTAAAGACAGATTGGTCAAACGTGAATTTAGAGATCAGAATCCAGCTAATCATTGTCGATACCCTGTAACCTTTGCATGTGGCAAATGATTGTTCATATATGCTAGGTAAGAATATTATAACTATCAAATTATATAGACAAGACCAGAGCTCTGTTTTTATTTAAGCCATTATTTTAGATGGAATTACAATAAATCTGTTTTTTATTAATTTTTTATTAATTATTTGGATCTATTTGATATATTTTTGATACAAATTTTCTTGTTGCTGCAAGAAAGTCTCAGGGAGATGAACTTGTTGTCTTCCAACAGTTCAGGTACTTGACCATGATAGCGGATGGAACAATTCAGGTAATTAACCATCAGAGCAGGTGGGACTTGCACCAAAAGTCTTTACTAACGGTTGCTGCTGTCAAAAGTGCTGCTGTCAAAAGCGTTAATCTCCTTTCTCCAACATGCTTTGGTTGACGTCAAGGCACGTGTTACTAAGACCGTCAGTCCAACATTCCATAACTAACAACAATGCCCATATAGACTATTATAGATTTCTCAACAGGTAAATCCATGATCCATAGTGAACTGTCCTAACACTAAAAGAAAAACTCAGCCTTTTTTGTTAAAGATTAAATATTGTTACATGATTACCACCCATCTACCACCTCAGCTCTACACAACTCTGTATCTACTTAAACTATAGGCCCAACTTCAAATGTAAATGTTTCAGTGTATGTGTACTCTGGTCTCCTCCCAAACACCAAAGCCATTCTGGCAGGCTAACTGGATCTTGTCTGCACTGACGCCTGTATGTGTTTACAAATTACCTATACATATGTGTCATCATACTCTACATGCCAGTCCCATAAAGAAAGCAATCGGGGAGTGTTGAAGAAAATCAAACCTGGAAACCTATTTCTTTATGATTATTTAGTAAGAAAATGTTATGAACACTCAATCAAGTATATGAAACGTGGTAGCCAGAGGATCGCTGAGTGTCAGATATAGCAATGTATATATCGATACTTAGAGCGCCTTATTTTAAAAGACTAATTTTTAAAACTTGCATCAAGTTAAACTTTTTGTGTCACCCTTTCTCTCCCTATACTGTGAACATTCTCTGAATTCTGTTTTTCACTCCGCAAGTGGTTCTGCCTTACAGTCCCTCTAGATCAGGGGTCCTCAAACTGCAGCCCACCAAGGACATTTATCTGGCCCGCCGGCAGGGGCGTATTTGCCGCGAGGAAGGGACGCTAAGAACAGGGGCGGGCAGGGGGCTGCTGTATCTTACCTGGCTCCGTATCCCAGTCCCACGATGATCCAGTCCAGGAAGCGCTGCTCCTTCATTCAGTCCGGCCACTCCCTCACTCGATGTTCGTGCTGCGGCTCCGCCTCCTCACCGGTGATTGGGCGCCAGAACTGTAGCTCAGGAAAGGAACACAGGCAGCCAATCACCTGCGAGGAGGCAGAGCCGAGCGGCCCCGCGAACATCGAGTGAGGGAGAGGCCGGAGTGAAGGACAACAGCTGACAGGTAAGTGTGCCGTGCAGATGGTGCTGCTGCAATCAGGTATGCTGGCTGCAGCAGCACCATGCTGGAGCAGGGGTCAGTAAGTTAAGTGTTATTGGTGTCAGCAGGAGGAATAGTGCCCCATCATTGGTGTCACTGATACTAAAGATGGGGCACTATTCCCCCCCCCCACTGACACCAAAGATGGGGCACTATTCCTCCCCCCACTGACACCAACTATGGGGCACTATTCCTCCCCCCACTGTCACCAACGATGGGGCACTATTCCTCCCCCCATTGTCACCAACGATGGGGCACTATTCCTCCCCCCACTGACACCAACGATGGGGCACTATTCCTCCCCCCACTGTCACCAACGATGGGGCACTATTCCTCCCCCCATTGTCACCAACGATGGGGCACTATTCCTCCCCCCACTGACACCAACGATGGGGCACTATTCCACTCCCAACTGACACCAACGATGGAACACTATTTCTTTACCCACTGACACCAATGATGGGGTACTATTCCTCCCACTGACACCAATGTTGGGACACTACCCCCCCACTGACACCAACGACAGGGCACTATTCCCCCCCACTGACACCAATGACGTACTATTCCTGCCACTGATACGAAAGATGGGGCACTATTCTTCCCACTGACACCAATGATGGGACACTATTCCTCTCACTGACACCAATGATGGGACACTATTCCTCCCACTGACACCAATGTTGGGACAATATGCCCTTCTCCCACTGACACCAATGACGGGGCACTATTCCCCCCCGCCCCCCACACTGGCATCAACGATGGGGCACTATTCCTCCCCGCACTGACACTAATGATGGGGCACTATTCCTCCCCGCACTGACACTAATGATGGGGAACTGTTCCTCCCACTGACACCAATGATGGAGCACTATTCCTTCCACTGACGCCAATGATGGGGCACGATTCTTCCCACTGACACCAATGCTGGGGCACTATTCCTCCCACTGACACCAATGATGGGGCACTATTCCTCCCACTGACACTAATGATGGGGCACGATTCTTCCCACTGACACCAATGATGGGACACGTTTCTTCCCACTGACACCAATGATGGGGCACGTTTCTTCCCACTGACACCAATGATGGGGCACTATTCCTCCAACTGACACTAATGGGGCACGATTCTTCCCACTGACACCAATGATGGGGCACTATTCCTCCCACTGACACCAATGATGGGGCACTATTTCGCTCCATAAGACACACTTGCGGGGAAATGTCTGTGCGTCTTATGGAGCGGCTGGCCCAGTATTCCCGCCGCCGTTGTATGTCCTCAGTCTCTGGTCATCTCCTGTACTGTGTCCACATTTGTTCATAGTTTTTTTTTTTTAAAACTATAGTCTGGCCCTCCAACGGTCTGAGGGACAGTGAACTGGCCCCCTGTTTAAAACGTTTGAGAACCCCTGCTCTAGATGATTATGGCAGAATATACCAAAGTACATGCCACCATAAGCTAGTTTGAACACACACACACACACAGGAAACAGGAACAGTACAGGAAGATATACAACAACATTTTTTTATGTGTAAATGTTTGGATATTCTTTAGTCTTCAAAACACAAAAAAACTAGTAAATCATCCCAGATGTGAAAACAATAATACTATATATCCATCATGCAGCATCACAATTATTACCTACTCAGTTTACAATTGGCTCTAGCAAAAACTCTCATCACATTCAAATATTTCACAGAAACATAAAAAACAATAATAAAATGGTGCAAATTGTCCGGGCTGTGGTCTTTTTCTTTAATTCTTTTAAAACAACCGTATATTAATTCAATTTAGTATTGTCTGGGAACTAAACAAAATAAAAGGTCTTAGTGAGTATCAATAAATTTCCTTCCTAGAAATAAGCAAATGGTTAGCACAGAACACATTACACAAGACACAAAACATATGGCCATTATATTGTTGATTCCTGTGAGATGACATTCACAGATTAATCACATTTGCGCACAAGCATTATACCTCACCATCCATTTTGATTTTTATATTTCAAACTCTTGTTCAATCCCATACAGATCTTGGCAACTCCTTAACTTCTAGGAACAGATATGGTTCTTTCTGTTTAACAAAAAAACTTAAAAACAATTAGTGTTATACTCTAAAGTATCACACTTCATTACAATCACCAATAAGGACAATACAAAGTAGATATACAACTCTAGTGATCATTCACTATTGTCCTATCTCATGCTGTGCTCTTGGTCCAGGGGCGGACTGACAACTCATGGGGCCCCTGGGCAATAGGGGATCATGGGGCCCCTGTGTCCTTGCCCAAACTCAAAAAAGCCTATGAAAAAGGTACCAGGGGCATCTCATGGGGCCCCCTACTGACCCTGGGCCCTCGGGCAGTGCCCGAGTTTCCAAATGGTCAGTCCAACCCTGTCTTGGTCACAAATATAACAAGTTATACAGAACATTACCAGTCACCTAACTTGTGCAAATGAGTGTCATTAAAGGACTACACCAAGGGTTTATTGGTAGGTGAAGCCTTCTCCATTTCCATGTCCAGTAGGCTGGAACAGACAACTAAACATTTAAATAATTATAATAATCATTGCTGCTTTTAGGAATTTAAAGGGTGTCGGCAACAATCAGCAAAAGGGTGTTGACCACAATCATCCATTTTCTTTTCTTTATTTCAAGTAATCTTAGAATTACATCAACAGAGATGTTAATTATGCAACATAATTAAACATTTCCCTTTATACTAGTCCAGGGGTCTCCAAACTTTCTAAGCAAAGAGCCAGTTTACTGTCCTAAAGACTTTAGGGGGGCTGGAACAAAAAATGACCTGGCATCAGTGGGAGCAAACAATGCCCTATCTTTGGGGTTAGTGAGAGGAATTGTGCCCCATGGATGGTGTCATTGGGCTCCATTTTTGGTATCATTGAAATGAACTGTGCCCCATCATTGGTGTCATTGGTGGAACTTGTGCCCCATCGTTGGTACCATTGGGAGGGATTCGCTGGTGTAAGTGGATTAAATAGTGCCAAAGGGTCAGATAAAAGCAAGCAAAGGGCCGCAGTTTGGAGACCACTGTACTAGTCATTTCACAGCTGGTCAAAAATGTCTTGTTTTACAGACAGACTTTCTATTAAGGGGGATTGAGGGGAGAGCTGGAAACAGCTCTTCTCTCTCTCTCACACAAGCAGGTTTTTTCAAACAGGATATGTACATTATCCATCAAGGAGCAGGGAAAGGGTCACATACACACAGACATTCCAAACCTGCAGCCATCTCTGCTACAAATGATTTCAAAAGCTTTCACTTTTCTCATAACGTTTACCCTAGTTTCAGTATTTTTACTTACACTGACACTCAAACATAAGTAACCAAACTTATTTTACACATCAGCAGTACTTAGCATTACCTTTCTAGCACAATTTGCTTGCAGTCCTGTGTCCAACACTTTTATTATTATCAAAAATTGAAGCTTCCTGACAATACAACCATTCCCTTTTATATCAGTCTCTCGCTCAATTTATCAAACCAAAAACAAAATCACGAGCAATGGTGTCCAGACATGGACACCCAACACAGGAATGGATTTGCACCTGATCCCCTACTAGCATCTCAATTAAGCCAGCTAAGTATCTCATACATTTTCTATGCTTTCTGAATGTACTTTGCTACATGTGTTTGCTATATGTAAATGCATTTTTATAAAAAATTCCCCCCAAAAATCAAAAATTTTAAGTAAGTTTACAATTGTGTGCTGGGCTGCATTCATAGTTGTCTTGGGTCGCATGCTGCCCGTGGGGCACAGGTTGGACCCCAACTACAGTGTTAGGTGGCTTTTTGAATAATTACAGTTAAAGTATATATTCCTCTTTTCACAAAAAATTAAAAGGTAATTTAACACCCTCCCCATCCCTTGGTCCCTGCTGCACTTACCTTCCTGGGTAATGAGCTGTCATTGCCCACGCAAACGGTGTAGCGGTCCAGGAATTAGAAATACTTGATCTTTTTTTCCTTCTTTCAGTAAGGCTCTAATTCATCCCAAAGGTGTTCTAGCAGGTTGAGGCAAAGATACTTGGTGATGTAAGGCTTGGATGCAGCTGCTTGGCCATGGAAGCCAATTCCATGAAGCTCTGTTGTTGTGCTAATCTGAAGGCCACATGAAGTTTGGAGGTCTTTAGCTATTGACTCTGCAGACAGTTGGTGACTTCTATGCACCATGCGCTTCAGCATGCGCTGACCTCGCTCTGTCATTTTATGAGGCCTACCACTTCATAACTGAGTTGCTCTTGTTCCCAGTTGCTTCCACTTTGTTATAATACCACTAACAGTTGAATATTTAGCAGCAGGGATATTTCACAAATGGGCTCATTGCACAGGTGGCAACCTATCACGGTTCCACACTTGAATTCTCTGAGCTCCTGAGAGCGACCCATTCTTTCACAAATGTTTGCAGAAGCATGCCTAGGTGCTTGGTTTTATACACCTGTGGCCATGGAGGTGATTGGAACACCTGAATCCAATGGACCTTACGTATTGTGCCAGTCAAACTGGTACCTATATCCCTAACAAAACTACCAAAAAGAACAAAACCCACTTTACTGCCTGGAATTTTCAGATGATACCTCAAAACACATTAAAAAAAGTTTTAAACAAAATCAATAATACATAATAAATGTGTTTTTTTTTAATGTAAGCAACATAAGAACCTGGATTTAGCCTCTTGCAGTCTCTATATAGCAGAGAAGTAATGTGACACAAAGTAGCACATAGAGTCAGTCAGTTCCTGTGCTGATGAAAAGTATGCTGATAGGAAGAGAAAGCAGAGTGTCATAAGGAAGAGCTCATTGTTGTGCTACTTTTCCTTTCACTGTTTATTAACAGGCTGGAGTGTGTCCAGGACAACCTGGGCTCCAAGAAAGAGGTTGAATGATGCTGCCCATCAAACTAGGGATATCTAGTGGCAAAAAAAAGTACTGCAGGGGAAACCTCTGAATTGAAGGTTAATATTTCTGCAAAAACTGGGATTGTTATTGGGCTATTCATTTTTATGTTTAATATTGGCTGGAGTTCTGCTTTAAATTATTTTGATGAAGGTGTTGGTGATGTTAATAATAAATGTTTGACTTAAAATGTATTTTTGAAGAAGACAACTCTTTGATTTTTTGAGGTAAGCTGAGAGATGGTTTCACCGTGAGAGCTTTGATTGGTCAGTTAACATCAATAATTATTAGGGCAGTCTAAGGCCCCCAGAACATTTTTGCGGTTTGAAAATGAATACAGTTGGAATGTTGCACTTGAGATGGTTGTACTTAATTTTATGAGTGTGTCATGTTTACTGCACCAGCATATGGTCTGACGATGGGTCCAAGGATTTCATCCCGATACCTAATGGCAGTCAGGGTGCCATTGTCTAGTCTGTAGAGGTCTGTGCTTCCCTCCATGGATATGCCTCCCCAGACCATCACTGACCCACCACCACACGGTCTTGCTGAATGATATTACAGGTAGCATAACGTTCTCCATGGCTTCTCCAGACCCTTTCATGTCTGTCACATGTGCTCAGGGTGGTGAACCTGCTCTCATCTGTGAAAAGCACAGGGCGCCAGTGGCGGACCTGCCAATTCTGATGTCCTCCCACTCTAGCTGAGCATTCGCACCCCTAGGGGGCATGCGGCACAGTGACCAGTGGTGCACTGTGTCCCTAAGACACAGTGGATCACCGATCACAGTAAAGAGCCGATGACGTAGGCTCTACCATGTGATCAGCTGTGTCCAATCACAGCTGATCACGTGTAAACAGGAATTGCCGGTTATTGGCAGTCCTCTCCTCACTCTGACAGCGCGTGAGGAGAGAAGAGCCGATAAGTGGAATTCCTCAGAGGAGACATCTACACTGATAATCAGGGCACTGATCATCAGTGCCTCGATTATCAGTGCAGCACCATCAGTGCTGCCTTTCAGTGTCCATTAATGCCACATATTATTGTCCATCAGAGCTGCCTTTCAGTGCCCATTAGTGATGCCTGTCAATGCCCATCAGTGCCGCCTGTCAGTGCCTCCTCATCAGTGCAGTCTATCAGTACTCATCAGTGCCACCTATCAGTGCCAATCAGTGCCACATATCAGTGCCAGTCAGTGAAGCCTATCAGTGCCCATCACTGCCTCTAATCAGTGCCACCTATCAGTACCAATCAGTGCTGCCTATCAGTGCCCATCAGTGCCACCCATCAGTGCTGCCTATCAGTGCCCATCAATGTCACATATCAGTGCCCATCAGTGCTACATTTCAGTGCCCATCAGTGATGCCTGTCAATGCCCATCAAAGCTGCCTATCAGTGCAGTCTATCAGTACCACCTATCAGTGCCAATCAGTACCACCTGTCAGTTCCATTCAGTGCCACCTATCAGTGCCAGTCAATGCTAACTATCAGTGCTGCCTTTCAGTGCCCATCAATGATGCCTGTAAGTACCCATCAGCGCCGCCTATCAGTGCTGTCTATCAGTGCCGCCTATCAGTGCACCCTCTTCAGCACACATCAGTGAAGGAGAAAAATTAAGAAACCTTTTTAATTTTTTCAAAATTGTGTCTTTTTGTTTTTTTTTAGAAAAAATAATAAACCCAGTGATAATTAAATACCACCAAAAGAAAGCTCTGTCTCAAACAAATGATAAAAATTTGGTTTGGGTACAGTGTTGCACGACTGCACAATTGCCATTCAAAGTGCGACAACACTGAAAGCTGAAAATTGGCCTGGGCAGGAAGGGGGTGACAGTGCCCAGTAGGCAAGTGGTTAAACTAATATATAAGTATGTAACAGAAATGTGTTTTTATTATTGGGGGGTTTAATGTCCACATTTGACCTTGGGAAGGTTTGTTGATGTCCAGTCTAGAAATATTATTATTATAATACAGGATTTATATAGCGCCAACAGTGTGCGCAGCGCTCTCAAAATGAAGGCAGACAGTATAGTTACAATACAATTTGGTACAAGAGGAATCAGAGGGCCCTGATCGTTGGAGCTTACAATCTAAGAGGAAGGGTCGAGTGATACAAAAGGTAATAGCTGTGCCAGATGAGGGGATGGAGAAAGTAAAATCGCAGCTTATATTGTTATTAAAGCAATATTAAACTCAAAAGAAAGCATTTATTAAACTGCAGCTTACCAATTCTTTGATGTGATGGCTGCATTTGTTTTCTTTTTTAGGCTTTTTTTCTTGTATTTTCATCTGGTGAATCAGCCAGTAAGTCTGTTGTTTTTAAAAGAACAAGCTCTGCAGCAGAATGTATCAGTTACAGAGATGAGACAAACCATTTACCATTGACAGATGTGCATATGATGATCAGATTTTAATTATTTATGTAAAGCCTTTATCGCAAAAGGAAAAAAAAGTTTGCTGTAACTGCTTATAAGGTATTAGTTGGAGTTTGGCTTTAGTTAGTGTATCTACATCTGCTAGTACATCTATTAATCCTCTCCCCCCCAGACTGGCAATGCTGCTACTTCATCCAGAGTGAAGGCACTCTAATACAGGAGGTGTGTTACTGGCCAGATCACCAGATGAAAACAGAGGGGAAAAAGCCTAATGATTTAGTTTTAATACCATTTTAAACAAGTTAATAACAACCTTTGGAAATACAGAGCGAAACACATTTCCTCAACATCATCAATATAAAATATACAGCAACATGGAAAACTACCATGGAAAAGGTTTTACAATAATATCTGCTGATTCGACCCAGACTGAATGTACGTTAGAAAATAATGTGGTGATGTATTTTGTGCCAATAACTATTCATGCAATACCAGACGCAAGTATGGAATTTTGTGTCTTGATGAAATACTGCAGTTCCAAGAAAAATAACCCGAGGGTTGAAGGCAGATAGTTTTGCTTTCACTTTCAGAATGCTTTAATAAAATAAGAATTATTTTTGCACGTCTGGCTGCTATTGTTAATAATGTAAGACAATAATTAAAATATTAAAACCAAAATACACCATGGGCTTTAGTATACAGTGCTAGTGCTGAAAATTTTACGTTTAGAAGCAAGTGTATTGCCTCCTAATTTACAGAACTAAGATTACCAACAGCTAACATTATCACCTGAAGAAGCAAGCGAGCGCTTAAAACGAATTTAAGCTGCTAAACACCAAAAGGTACCATATAAAACCTCCAAATAGATAGTAAAAGCAGGGTGTAGCGCTAAAATCTGTACTTATATCAAATAATATAGATGCATAAAATAAAGTGACTAAGTGATGTAAAACGTGTCAATAATAAATGCATGCATACATCATAAAAAACGCATAAAACAACTCATAATAAATAAATTAGCATAAAGTGCAACATGAAGTGATGGCTGTGTCACTAAATGGTGACAAATCAGGTGCAAGGTGCCGGACTGGTAAATCAAACAATAGTACACAATTTAGGTGCGCAGGAGATCCTGATGATCTTCAAAAATCCAGTGGTCTGATCTGGTATTGTGGTGATATAAATTATAAGATTGCGCACTCACCAGATACGCAATCAAACTGCGCATTTAGAAATACCAATTTCAGAGGACTGGAGATCCCTCTATGGTCTGGTCTGGTCAGCTGCCCCTCACTGCCTGGTAACCACTGCCACACATGATACTGCTGCTCTGTGGGTATTAGTAGCTCGCAAGGAGCTCCAAAAAAGGAGGCCAGATAGTGTAATCTAATCTTTTATCACTAAAAGGTCAAAGGGGTGCAATAAAAATATTTACAGAAAAAGATGTAACTAAGATATATATATAAATAAACAGAGACCAACAGCACAGCAAAGAGATATCAGAGAGAGGTGAAAGGGTTAAGGTACTTGCCAAAGTCCTGGGTTAGCAGATCCAAGTTTCAGAGCGAAAGGGCAGGGGCTCCCCAGGTGGTACTGATGTTAAAAAGGGAGACCTCTTCAATTTCGACTCTTAGGCCTGACAGGCCAGTTTGGGGTTCCCCAGCAGGGGGTGTCTCTGAAGTCAAGGACCAATACACCGTTTAGGGCTTGGAGGTCTGGGCGTAGCCCTAAACTAGAACCAAAATCTCCTGTAGTTCATATTTTGGCTCATAACTTTTCCTATGCACAAGTGACACTCCACCCGCGGGTAGATTATGATGCAGACACGTCTGAGGATTGATTAGACATAAATTATGAAATTATACACTGAATGGTTCCTGAGATCTACTTTTCTGCTTTCCTATGTATTCGAGACAAGGAGAATGACCCATCAAATTGTTCGTCTCCTCTATGGCCAATCTGACGATATGTCTGGTTTTTATGTATGTCTCTCATATTCCAATATATGACACAAAGGGAAAAAATGGATTTTGAAAAGTGTTTATCTGATTCTTGCTTCTGTTGGAATGCCTTGAACTCCTGGGAAAGCTTGCCTTATCTTATACGAGGTTTTATATGGTACACCTCGCCCAGGCAGCCAGGCACCTAGCTCAAAAATGTTTTATAGCTCTGGGGTTCCCTGCTGTGCTGGCCTGCCAGTGACACACAACCAGTACACACACACTTGAAATGGTTGAACCGCGTCCATCTCTGTGTGTACGCTTGCTACAGTCATTACTAGTAAAAAAAAAAAAAACAGTATATATACCGCCTTTTGTAGACACTATAACTTTCATGTAAACCAATTAATTTACACGTATTGGGATTTTTTTTGCAAAGACATGTAGCAGAAAACATTTTGGCCTAAATTTATGACGAAATTTGATTTTTAAAATTTTTTCACTGGACATGTTTAATAGCAAAAAGACAAGAATATTGTTTTTTTCTCAAAATTGTCAGTCATTTTTGTTATAGCACACAGGCGATCAAATAACACAGAAAGAAAGCTCTATTCATGGGAAAAAAAGGACCTAAATTTCATTTGGGTTCAGCGTTGCATGACCGCGCAATTGTCAGTTAAAGTAACGCAATGCCGTAACACAAAAATGGGAGATAGAGATATGGTCAGCCTGCTGCACACACAGAATATAGAGGTGTGGGGGGATCAGCATATTACCAGCACTGGTGAGAGATCAGTAGGAGGATTAGCGCACTGCACTCACAGAGGAGGGGGAGGGGAATATCAGCACACTGCACACACAGAAGAGAGAGGTGGGGGAGTATGAACACACTGCCAGCACTGCTGAGAGATCAGTGGGAGGATCAGCACACTGCGCACACAGGAGAAGGGGGGGGAGGATCAGCACACTGCACACACAGGAGAAGGGGGGAGGATCAGCACACTGCACACACAGGAGAAGGGGGGGAGGATCAGCACACTGCACACACAGGAGAAGGGGGGAGGATCAGCACACTGCACACACAGGAGAAGGGGGGAGGATCAGCACACTGCACACACAGGAGAAGGGGGGAGGATCAGCACGCTGCACACACAGGAGAAGGGGGGGGGGTCATCACACTGCACACACAGAGAAGGGGGGGATCAGCACACTGCACACACAGGAGAAGTGGGGGAGGGTCAGCACACTGCACACACAGGAGAAGGGGGGGAGGGTCAGCACACTGCACACACAGGAGAAAGGGGAGGATCAGCACACTGCCCACACAGGAGAGGGGGGGAGGATAAGCACACACACAGGAGAAGGGGGGGAGGATCAGCACACTGCACACACAGGAGAAGGGGGGAGGATCAGCACAGGGCACACACAGGAGAAGGGGGGGAGGGTCAGCACACTGTACACACAGGAGAAGGGGGAGTCTGCACACTGCAGACACAGAAGGGGGGATCAGCACACTGCACACACAGAAGGGGGGGTCAGCACACTGCGCACACTGGAGTGGAGGGGGGATAGCACACTGCACACACAGGAGAGAGAGGTGGGGGAGAGTCCGCACACTGCACACACAGGAGTGGAGGGGGGAGGGAGGATAGCACACTGCACACACAGGAGAGGAGGGGGGATAGCACACTGCACACACAGGAGTGGAGGGGGGAGGGAGGATAGCACACTGCACACACAGGAGAGAGTGGAGGTTCAAGTCACTGCACACACAGGAGAAGGGGGGGGGGTAGGATCAGCACACTGCACACAGGAGAGAGATGTTGGAGAGGATCAGCACACTGCACACACAGGAGTGGAGGGGGGAGGGGAGATAGCACACTGCACACACAGGAGAGAGAGGTGATGGAGGGTCAGCACACTGCACAAACAGGAGGGGGGGTGGATCAGCCCACTGTGCACACAGTAGAGAGGGGAGATCAGCCCACTGCATGCACTGGAGAGAGCAAGTGGAGTATCAGCACACTGCTGGCACTGGAGAGAGAATGAGTAAGGATCACAACAGAGCTGGGGGCATCAGAGCAAGAAACTAGCTTGGACAACATACACAATGTGGTGTGCAGCAAGGGAACACACTGTGGATGTTGAGCAGGTACCAAGGAAGGAGAAGGATCACAAAAGACCTGGGGACACTGGAGAGAGAAGGTCACAAGAGAACTGGGGGTACTGGAGAGACTGGGGAGATGAGGATCACAACAAAACTGGGGGCACTGGAGAGAAGAGGGTCACAACAGAGCTAAGGGCCCTGGAGAGAGGAGGGGAAGTTCTCCAGAGCTGGGGGACCAGAGAGAGAAGTAGTATCAGTAGAGCTTAGGCAACAGAGAGAGCAGGTGGATCAGCAGAGCTGGGGGTACTACTGAGCGAGGCATCAGAAGAGCTGGGGATACTACTGAGTGGGGGATCAGCAGAACTGGGAGTACCAACTGAGCATGGAATCAGAAGAGCGGAAATAAACAGAGCATGGAGTACTACTGAGTGTTGTGGTTACCAATGAGTAACGGATAAACATAGAGCTTGGGGCACTAATGAGTGGGGCATCAACAGGAGTAGGAATACTGACTGGGGTATACTACTAAGCAGCTGATCAGCAGAGCTGAGGGTTACTGCTGAGCAAGGGATCAGCAAAGATGGGGATATTACTGAATGTGCTCCTTGCAGCAAAGACCAGTTAAAGTTTGGGGCAGTTGCTGTTTGTTTCTACTGTTGATATACCAATGAGCTGGGGATCTGCTGAACAGGGGTACTAATGAGCTGCGGATCCGCTGATTGGGGGTGCTGTTGAGCTGGGATTCTACTGTGCCCCTTTAAAACAAACAGAAAATCAACACTCACACACAGGACATTTGCCAAGCTTCATTAACGACTTACCCTCCAAAGGATTTACCCCCCTTAACGACCAGGCCTCTTTTTGCTACTCGGCGCTGCACTAATTCAACTGATAATTGCGCGGTCATGCAATGCTGTACCAAAATTAAATTTACGTCCTTTTTTTCACACAAATAGAGCTTTCTTTCGGTGGTATTTGATCACCTGTGTGCTTTTTATTTTTCCCGCTATAAACAAAAAAACACCAAAAATTTTGAAAAAAAACAACATTTTTTACTTTCGGCTATAAAAAATATATAGTAAACTCAAAGATAGTCATACATTTTGGCCAAAATGTATTCTGCTACATGTTTTTGGTAAAAAAAAACCCCAATAAGTGTATATTGATGGCCTTGTGTGAAAGTTATAGCGTCTACAAACTATGGTATAGATCAGCGTTTTTCAACCACTGTGCCGCGGCACACTAGTGTGCCGTGAGATATTGTCTGGTGTGCCGTGGGAAAAATTGCAATTTCATCCGTAACATGTGGCCTCGGCTCACAAATAGACCAATCATTAGAACAGCAATGGGCAAACTACGGCCCGGCGGACCTTTTAATCCGGCCCGCGGAGCGTGATACTGTCAGGATGATCTGTCCCCCTCGACGTATCTGCGCATGTGCCGGAGATCGCCGATCGGCTGCTAATGCCTGAAACTGGCACATGCGCAGATACGTCGAGGGGGACAGATCCTCATAGGAGACAGATTTTCATGCTACACCGGAACGGCGAAAGGAACGCGCGGAGCAAAGGTAAGTGAATTGACACGGGGGGGGCTTGGGGACTTAATATGGGGGATGAATTACTATGGGGGATGAATTACTGTGGGGGATGAATTACTATATGGGGGATGAATTACTATGGGGGATGAATTACTATGGGGGATGAATTACTATGGGGGATGAATTACTATATGGGAGATGAATTACTATGGTTGATGAATTACTATATGGGGGATTAATTACTATGGGGGATGAATTACTATATGGGGGATGAATTACTATATGGGGGATGAATTACTATAGGGGGGATGAATTACTATATGGGGGGTGAATTACTATGGGGGATGAATTACTATGGGGGATGAATTACTATGGGGGATGAATTACTATATGGGGGATGAATTACTATGGGGGATGAATTACTATGGGGGATGAATTACTATATGGGGGATGAATTACTATGGGGGATGAATTACTATATGGGGGATTAATTACTATGGGGGATGAATTACTATATGGGGGATTAATTACTATGGGGGATGAATTACTATATGGGGGATTAATTACTATGGGGGATGAATTATTATGGGGGATGAATTACTATATGGGGGATGAATTACTATGGGGGATGAATTACTATATGGGGGATTAATTACTATAGGGGATGAATTACTATGGGGGATGAATTACTATATGGGGGATTAATTACTATGGGGGATGAATTACTATGGGGGATGAATTACTATATGGGGGATGAATTACTATATGGGGGATTAATTACTATGCTTACTATGGGGGAATATTACTATACTTACTATGGATGACACATACACATCATTCATCTACTCTTGGTCCGGCCCCCGGGTCCAATATATGAACCCATTGCGGCCCTCAAGTCAAAAAGTTTTTCAATAAGTTTTTTTAACATTTTCTAATGGTGGTGTGCCTCGTGATTTTTTTCATGAAAAAAGTGTGCCTTTGCACAAAAAAGGTTGAAAAACACTGGTATAGATAATGGAATTTACACAGCTTTTACTTTCTGACTGCCCATCACATTTCTTGAGGTGCTAAAATACCAGGATAGGACAAACACCCCCAAATGACCCCTTTTCAAAAAGTAGACACCCTAAGCTATCTGCTGATATGCATATTGAGTCCATGGAAGATTTATTTTTTTTCCACAAGTTTCTGGAAAATGACAAAAACATTTTTTTTTTACACAAAGTTGTCATTTAAATTATATATTTCTAGCACAAGCCATGGGTATATGTGAAATTACACCCCAAAATACATTCTGCTACGTCTAACGAGTATGGGGGTACCACATGTGTGAGACTTTTTGGGAGTCTAGCCACATACAGGTGCCTGAAATCCAATGACCACTTTGAAAGCCTGAAGGTGCGTAACTTCCTCATTTCACTCCCTCACTACCTATCACAGTTTTGGTGGCCCTAAAATGCTAGGATAGCACCCCTTTTTGGAAAGTAGATACCCCAAGGAATTTAAAAAGAGGCATGGTAAGTATTTTGCAGATCTCATTTTTCTTACAAGGATTTGAAATATAAAAAAAGAAAAGAAAAAAATATGTTTTTGGTTTTTTTCTTCATTTTCCAAAAACTTGTGGCAACAAACGAGATCTGCAAAATACTCACCATGCTTCTTATCAAATTCCTTGGGGTGGCTACTCTCCAAAAAAAGGTCATGGGGGGGGGGGGGGGTTGATGCTATACTGGCATTTCAGGGCCTCCAAAATTGTGATAGGTAGTCAGGAAGTGTAATGAGGAAATAAAGCCCTTTAACCTCCCTGGCGGTATTCCCGAGTGTAGCTCTGGGTTAACTTTCAGTACCAAAAGCGGTAACCCCGAGCTACACTCGGGATTACCCTGCACCGTTGCTCAGGGATTCCCTTCAGCACTTACCTTGTCCTGCGCTCCCGCGATGTCCCCCCTGCAGCATCCCCAGCCATCTCCTCCGGCCGGTGCCAGCGTCCATCTTCCAGGTTCTGTTCCCTGCGAGTGTCAGGACGTACGGGGAGCGGAACCGGCGGGAAATTAAAAAAATTTAAAAGTGACATTCACTCAATACACTAAAATCTCATAATATAACATTACTGTATCAAACCATTTCACATACATTTTGTCCCCAGTGCTTTGTCCTGTGCCCTGTCTGCATTTTTACTGTTCTTTCTGCCTGGAAACTGAAAAATGTCCATGACGTCCAAAAAGCATCCCTTTAGGTCAAAAGCGATTTTAGACCAGCTAGAGAACAGCAATAGTAAATTAGAACTACTTGCAGAAGTGAGTGATAAGGATTTGTGGGGAAATTTGTCATCAGACAATGAAAACGATTTTGCGACTAAGGTCAGTGATGTGAGAACTTGGCGCTCTATTTCAAATTTCAGTGTTTTTGGTTTGATTACATTATTGAATTAAATTTATTATTATTATTTTTTATGATTATTTATTATATTATAATTTATGATTTCGTCTTTTAAATTTTATCATACCCGGGATGTTTACTAGACTCTTGTTCCGACAGATTTCAGTGAGTTATTCCTAAGAATTACAGGCCTACAATATAAAAACAACATAAAAACAGAGTCCTCCTGTGCTTTAAAAGGAAGTGTGACCTCACTGAAAGCTGCCAACACTCACAATTGATACCTAAACAGTGTAGTATAATTCACAAATAATAGTGCAGCGCTGACTCAACAATAAATACTAAACCACTGGGTGTAAATAAATACACTTAAAAGTGCAAAAATAATAATACAATATGGTGCCAAAATAAATAAAAGTAAAAGTATATATATATATATATATATATATATATATATATATATATATAGTGCCACTAATGGTAAAGTGACTCAAAAACAGTGAACACACATAAAAAATGAAAAACAGTGAACACACATAAAAAATGAAGAATGATGTAGACCCCTTAAAAAAGGGAATAGACAAAAGTGCTAAGTGCAAAAATAAGTGTCCACACTTCAAAAACACGCAAATAATCACAAAGTCCATAAAGCAAACAATGAGTGATAAATGCGTTCATGCAATGTGCAATGGTGCTATGCAATTCTGTGACCGTGTCAACACACTTCTTCTATTGAGGCTAAAGTGCCTCCTCGCCTCCTCCTGATGACCCCCAGGGGCCAAACAGCTTTCAGGATCACCCTGGATCCTTAATCATATGGGCTGGTAACAATCCTCATGCCGTGGATCTCCTATAGGGCTCCCATTGCCCTAGACAGGCAGTTTCTGTAGGACAATAGCTATCCAACACAGTGAGCCAAAAAAGATCCTCTATAGTGCAGTAATTCTTTGTACCAATACTCTTTTAATAAATGTAAAAGAATGCCACTCACATGTTTAACAGTACCCCCTCCTCATCGATGTATGGGTGTACTGCAAGTGTATGGAACTTCCTGGGTATACCAGGATGGCGACCGACGCCGGAAGTACGTCACCGCGCAGCGGAAGCTGCTTATTAGCGTACCTACGCATTTCATCACAGACTGCTCGTGACTTCCTCGGGGTATCGCTATTGGGAACGCAGCTCCTCCCTTTTATACAGGACCTGATCACTCGCACTAGCTACGGCCTGCCTCCCATACTAATTAGTGGCGTCCGCGGCCATTTTATTGAAGCACCACGTGCATTTTGATATTGCCCAGCAATCATAATACACTGTGGGGAATGGAAGGATGTTTAAATCCACAATAACCCATTATTATATTAATAAACGGAAACCTGGTAACCTATATTCCCGACAATAAAAATATATATAAATCTTTATTACAATAATTATAAATAAAAATACTATTGAATTAAAACCATTTACACTACATTCTCAAAAAAAAATAAAAACAAATAACGGACATTATGAGTAAGCTCCGGGGATGACAATAACCTCTAACCTGACACTCAGAATCAAATCTAAATAAATATATTAGTCAATATAAAGTTTATTAGTTTATTTAATTTTTATTTAAATGATTATAAATATTTTTAAAAAACAAAAAATTATAAATATTAGTAAAATCCTCCTTTAAAATAATGACATAAAAATTATGACATTAAAAAAAAAATAATAATAATAAATAAATAAATAAATTATTAATTCTAAAAATACTAACAAAAATCTATTAAAAATCGATTAAAAAAGCCAAGAATTATTGGTCTTGGATAAGGGCCTAAAATACGCCCCCCCCCCCCCCCCCCGCACCTGCAAATAAATTTAATATTTATATTAACACTCAGAAATTTATTAGAAAACTAAATATTAAAAAGTATTTCTTAGGATTACCAGGGGCTAAGAATATTTAAAATAGTGCCCCTAATAGTAGATTTACTCACACCAATTTTAAAAATAGATCACTTTTTAATCCTCAAATTACGAATAACAGCCAGATTGATGTTTTTAAAAAAATGGTCAATCATCACCTAGAACAACTAATCATCCTAAAAGTAATTAGGAATATCGGTATGGAAATAGGTATTAAGAGATTAACCAAGAGGGATGATATAGTCATCCGACCAGCGGACAAGGGAGGAGGGATCGTGATATTGTCCAAAGATTATTATCTTGGTGAGTTAGCTACCCAGTTAGAAGTCATACTTATCAGATTTTAAGGAGAGACCCTACCATGCAATAAAAAAGAATTTGAATCATTGGTAAAAAAGGGTGCAGAGAAAAATATTTTAAATAAAAAGAAGCAAAATATCTTATACCAGACACATGCAGAGTACCAGTTATTTATACTGTTCCCAAAATTCATAAAAATGCCACAAATCCACCGGACAGGCCTATAGTAAATGGCATACAATCTGTTTTGGCGAGAATGGAACAGTATATTGATGAATTTTTACAACCGGTGGTAAAACAAACGAAGTCGTTTCTGAGAGATACTAAGCAGCTAATACAGCTGTTGGAAGAATTTAAAGGAGGACAAGAGATATATTTGGCCAGTGCAGATGTGTCCTCATTATATACTATTATAGGACACGAGGACGCAATGGAATCGGTTGGTTGGGGACTTAGGATGTATAGTAATCTATCCTGGACTCAAAGGAATTATCTATTGGATTGTTTGGAGTTCTGTTTGAATCACAATTACTTTTGGCATAACAATAAGTACTATAAACAAATAAGAGGAGTAGCCATGGGTGCAAGGTTTGTGCTGAGTGTAGCAACGTATTCATGGCCCATTGGGAAAATAAGGATTTCTATCAGAATTATCCAGAAGAGTAAAAAGTTTACAAAAGGTATATTGATGACGTGATCATCATTTGGGAAGGGGAATTTACCACCTTGGTGACATTTCTTAATAAACTTAATGTAAATAATAAGAATATTAAGTTTACGTGGGAATTTAGTAAAGAAGAGTTGAATTTTTTGGAGCTAAACATTAAGATTCACAATGGGAAATTTGTAACTAAGACATATTTTAAAACAGTTGATCGCAGTGGATACATCCCTATGGGGAGTTGTCATTATCCACCTTGGTTATTTAATATCCCTAAAGGCCAGTTTGTTAGAGTTAGAAGGAATTGCATCTCTAAGAATGATTATTTAGAACAAGCTATTAGGGTCAAGATTTATAGATAAAGGTTATTCTAAAGATAAGATTAACCTTAAAATAGAAGAGATAAGAAACATTGACAGAAAAACTTTTTTGGAAGATAAAATTAAGGATGAGCAGGCGGATTCAGGAATTGCGGTTATTTTAGATTTTAATGTACACTACAAAAAGATAGAGAGTATATATAAAAAACATTGGAATATTGTTGGATCCAGTTTTAGGGGGTGTGTTACCGGATACTCCTAGATTCATATACAGAAGAGCACCCACTATTAGGTCCAAGATTGTGAAGAATGTGTTGGATCCTCCCATTAGAAATCATATTACCTTTTTAAACGAAAAAGGATTTTTTCCATGTAGGAATTGCTTTGCCTGTATAGCCACCAAAAGACAAAACAAGAGGCGAACGAGTTTTGTTGCTAATACCACCGGCCAGGAGTATGTTATTGATGATTTCATCTCATGTAAGACTGAGGGGGTCGTGTATTGTTTAGAGTGTGAGTGTAGACTCCAATACATAGGCAGAACCAAAAGGCCATTGTGGAAGAGATTAAGAGAGCATGCCCAAAATATTAAGAAAGGATTCCCAAAACACAATGTTTCCAGACATTTTGCCACATATCATAACAAGGACCCTAGTAAGATGAAATTTTGGGGTATGGAGAAATTTAAGAAACATTGGAGGGGCAGTAACAAAATTAAATCTTTGAGTCAAGCCGAGTCCAGGTGGATTTATCATATGCAAACGCAGGTCCCTAAAGGGTTGAATGTAGAATTCAACCTCAACTGCTTCATTAGTGATTTCTAATTTCAAGTTTCAGGCTGGTCTATATTATAATTTTTATTCTTTTTATATGGCTGTTTTTATATTTTTAAGTTTTGTATTTTTGTGTATCTTTGAGGATTGAATATGGATATAGTGATCTATGTTAATGTGTATTGCATGATGTAGGGACAGATTTTTTAATAGATTTTTAATAGATTTTTTATTAGTATTTTTAGAATTAATAATGTATTTATTTATTTATTTATTTTTTATGTCATTATTTCAAAGGAGGATTTTACTAATATTTATAATTTTTTGTTTTTTAAAAATATGTATAATCATTTAAATAAAAATTAAATAAACTAATAAACTTTATATTCATTAATATATTTATTTAGATTTGATTCTAAGTGTCAGGTTAGAGGTTATTTTCATCCCCGGAGCTTACTCATATTGTCCGTTATTTGTTTTTATTTTTTTTTGAGAATGTAGTATAAATGATTTTAATTCAATAGTATTTTTATTTATAATTATTGTAATAAAGATTTATATATATTTTTATTGTCGGGAATATAGGTTACCAGGTTTCCGTTTATTAATATAATACTGGGTTATTGTGGATTTAAACATCCTTCCATTCCCCACAGTGTATTATGATTGCTGGGCAATATCAAAATGCGAGTGGTGCTTCAATAAAATGGCCGCGGACGCCACTAATTAGTATGGGAGGTGGGCCGTAGCTGGTGCAAGTGATCAGGTTCTGTATAAAAGGGAGGAGCTGCATTCCCATGGTGATACCCCGAGGAAGTCACGAGCAGTCTGATGAAATGCGTAGGTACGCTAATACACAGCTTCCGGTGCGCGGTGACGCACTTCCGGCGTCGGTCACCATCTTGGTATACCCAGGAAGTTCCACACACATGCAGTACACCCATACATCGATGAGGAGGGGGTACTGTTAAACATGTGAGTGGCATTCTTTTACATTTATTAAAAGAGTATTGGTACAAAGAATTACTGCACTATAGAGGATCTTTTTTGGCTCACTGTGTTGGATAGCTATTGTCCTACAGAAACTGCCTGTCTAGGGCAATGGGAGCCCTATAGGAGATCCACGGCATGAGGATTGTTACCAGCCCATATGATTAAGGATCCAGGGTGAACCTGAAAGCTGTTTGGCCCCTGGGGGTCATCGGGAGGAGGTGAGGAGGCACTTTAGCCGCAATAGAAGAAGTGTGTTGACACGGTCCCAGAATTGCATAGCACCATTGCTCATTGCATGAACGCATTTATCATTCATTGTTTGCTTTACGGACTTTGTGATTATTGAGTGTTTTTGAAGTGTGGACACTTATTTTTGCACTTAGCACTTTTGTCTATCCCCTTGTCTATCCACCATATTGTATTATTATTTTTGCACTTTTAGGTGTATTTATTTACACCCAGTGGTTTAGTATTTATTGTTGAGTCAGCACTGCACTATTATTTGTGAATATAAAAACAACATATTTCCATGCAAAAAAATATACCGCTTTGAGCACAGAAATACTGACATAATCAGACCGCTAGGGAGGTTAAAAGCCTGAAGGTGCTTAATGCATTTTGGGGTCCTGTATTTGGCAATTGACGCCATTTTTTTGTTTTCTGTTATTTTGAAAGTGTAAATGATGGAAATAAAATCTAACTTTTGTTGACATATTATAAGAATGTCTAATCTGTAATTTGATGCCTTTTGAAGATTTTTCCATCTTTCCTTGGCTTCTTTATGCACATTAATACAAATGTTTAGCTGGGGTGCCCAAACTTTCGATCCCCACTGTATATATATATATATATATATATATATATATATATACACACATGTGTGATATATATATATATATGTGTGATTTTTGTGCACCCGTGCCGCCCTGTAGCAGTATTTCTGCTATAGGGCAGTCAGGAAGCAGTTACAGAAGTGGTTTGTGTTGAGGCGCTGCGTTACTTTAACTGACAATTGTGCGGTCATGCAACGCTGCACCAAAATAAAAATTTCCGGCATTTTTTCCCACGAATTGAGCTTCCTTTCGGTGATACGCCTGTGCATTTTTTATTCTTTGCACTATAAAAAAAAAGACCGACAATTTTGAGAAGAAAAACTATATTTTGGACTTTTTGCTATAAAACATGTCCAGTAAAAAAAATTTTAAAATCAAATTTCATTATAAATTTAGGACAAAATGTATTCTGTGACATGTCTTTGCTAAAAAAAAAATCCCAGTACCTGTAAATTAATTGGTTTTTGTGTAAGTTATAGCGTTTACAAATGGCAGTATAGATAATGGAATTTGTTTTTTTTTATACTAATAATGGCGGCGATCATTGATTTATGGCGGGACTGCGGCAGACTTCTGAAACTAGGGGGGGGGACTGACTTGGGGTCACTGACACCCCCAGTGACACCAATACAGTGATCAGTGCAAAAAAAAACCACTGTCACTGTACTAATGGCACTGGGGAGGAAGGGGTTAACATTAGAAGGCAAGCAAAGGGTTAACTTTGTGAGGGGAGTGTTTCAATAGGTGGCGGGGGGGGGGTGCTTCACTGTAACACACTGACTGTGCTCGGTGATAGGGATCAGTGTGCTCAAACTGACAGGGAGAAAAGCTGCATTGTAAACAATGCAGCTGTGCTCCCTGTCAGTGTTTGATGGCAATCGCCAGGCTCCGGCGGGTAATCAACGGCCAAGACACGGTGATTGACACCCGTGGCCGCGATCAGCAGCGAGGGTGGGGCGGTCGCGCGCACCCCCTACCTGCAAAGTAAAATCGCGTATATATATATATACGTGATTTTGCACAGCGGTGCCAACCTGCCGCAGTAAATGTACTGTGGCTGGTCGGCAAGTGGTTAAAGCTTCAAAAAAGCATAATTGAAGCATCATCAAAGTTTTTTCAAAGCATCACCTAAGCATCAAAAACACATAAAAAAGCATGTCAAAGAGGTAGGTGCTTTAATGTGTGTTGAAGTCAATCTTTTTTCACTATGCATGAGAATATCTTGCTTCTAGGGATGCACCGAAATTTCAGTGGCCGAAACGTTTCGGCCAAGAACACCCCTATTGGCCTTTTATCCGATATGAAAATAGGCATTGATACAGGGGCCGAAAATAACCCCACCCCTCGCCACCGCCCGCTGGTTCTCAGCCTTACCTGAGAACCCATACAACAATCCCGGCGCTGGACGTAGAGATCAGTGAATGAAAGATGGCCTCCTCTCATCTCTATGCCCTTGGAGGACTGCAGCGACGTCACTACTACGTCACTTCCAGTTCCAGAGCCTTGGAAACAAGGCTTTTTTTTTTTTAAAGCACTAGATCAAATGCTTTTCCTGATCTAATGCTTTACATTGTAAAGGAGAGATGTTGGGTCTTATTAAAGAGGACCTGTCACTGTTTCTTTCTATCACAAGGGGTGTTTGCATTCCTTTTGTAAACAGTGTTCAAACCACACATGTGAGGTATCGCCACAAACATCAGAGCAAGAGCAATAATTCTAGAACTAGACTTTTTCTGTAACTTTAAACTGGTAATCTGTAGAAATGTTTAAAACATCATCCATGGAAACTTTTAAGTACCGTAGTTTGGCGCCATTCCATGAGCGTGCGCAATTTTAAAGCATGACATGTTGGGTATCTATTTACTCGAGGTAACATCATCTTTCATATTTTGCAAAAAAATTTGGGTATATATTTTGTTTTTTTTTAATCACTAAATTGTAAAATTGCGATGGAAAAATATATTAACTTTTAAAAACTGTCCATTTCGGTTTCAGTTTGTTGTGAATTTTCCGTTTTGGTAGCAGAATTTTTATTTCGGTGCACCACTACTTGCTTCCACTTTATCTATGGCATGATCAGGTCTTCCTTCTGATCACATATCAGTTCTCTTACCAACTAGAAATATTTACAAGCCATTTCTAAGTGGCCCACTGAAAAAGAGCCAATACACCCTCCTAAAGGACCCTGACATGCTGGATGGTACTACCCAATGGCTTATATTATCCCTAAGGTGGTAAAACCTCTACTCTGCATTTCCCAGCTCTGTTCTCCACATTTTGAATTCTTCATGTTCCTCATGTGACAGAATTTATTTAAACCTATTGCATTCTTTATAATAAAATCACCAAACAAAACAATGACAAAAAAAATCAATAAGGTTTCAACCCTTTCCTATGCTAAAAATATTTTCTTGCCAGGTCCCCTCTGGATAGATCCTTATTACTGTTTTTGGTAACCACAGAGGAGGTTGAGGAAAATCTACCCATTGGGGACAAAAACATCAACAAGGACCTACCGGAGCTCCTAGCCATTCCTCATTCCATCCAAAGTTAAAATAGATACAATTTTGTTAGGCGTTGCACTTTAGCATATGACATGAATGCCAAAACCTGCACACAAGGTAGTAAGTAATAGTCCAATCTCTTATTACACTGAAAAGACATTCTGGTAGGTAAATTGGCTTTTGCCTAAATTAGCACTAGTATAACGTATGTGTATGTATGCATGTGAGGGCCGACACTGATGAGAATGTACAATATACAGTATGTAAAGTGCAAGTGGTGGCTGCATTAGTTTTTTCAGGGTAATTATGTTTTCTGCAAGTACAGATAAATGCCTGTTGATCTTGACAGAAATCTTGTACCCTGTTAATTTATACTTACACGGCAAAGTGAAACATCAGTTTAATCAGACTTGTCAGATATCTTCTGTGAACTACAAGACACCTTGTGCAATTAAGATGAGGAAAGGTGGAGGTGTTTGGAGCCCAAATCAGGAAAGCAGCCTAGGGTAACAACACTACTCCTACAGATATGGTGTCATCAGTAAGTGTTGTCAGTGTAGGAAAGGAACTATTTCTGGCAGGATTACCAGACAAAAATAAACAAAAAAAGGAAAAAAAATAAATTAATAACGCCATATCTAAGAATGAATAAAATGCAATATATTGCTACTTCGTTTTTTTTAATTTAGACAAGCATTATATAATAAATATAACCATGTTATTACTGAGGATGAATTCACTGGAAAAGAGGGCTGGTCAGAACTCAAACATTTTGACTCACAGCATGGCACAAAACCAAAAGTCTGCCAGCCACACTTTCCATTAAATAAGCTCATAAATGAAGAATGCTATTTTTTCTTCTGTTTTTATAGAAATGGAAATCCCCTCACTAAAATAATATGTGTATATTACCTGAGGCTTGGTTTGTACCAAGTTGCACAACATAAAAATATCCATGAAATATTGTACCCAGTTATGTCAGTCTTTGAAATTCAAACCACTTGCAGCCAAACTGAGATATCTCACAAGCAGACAGTATTATCTGTTTACTGGTGATTAACTAATGAAGAAAAGGTTTCAAATAAATGAGTTAAATCGGAACTTCAACCAGAAAGGGAAGTTTCGCTTGTTTGCATCCTTTCCCCTCTACTTTACAATTGGAATTTTTTGGGAGGGGAAAGGAAAGTTGGTTTTGACTTTTTGTAGTTTCCTTGGCCAGATAGTCAGACAGAGGCTAACCGTAATTTGCAGTTCATTGAACAGATGCAGTTAGAATCAAAAATGCAAAAGAGGGTCAGAATGGCAATGAGCATGCATACACTGCAGAATAATGCAAAACAGATTAAGAAAGCTGCACAAACACAACAATGCCTCTGTGGTTCAATCAATTGTACCAACTGTGCAACAACGATATCTCTGTGAGCAGCTTTAGCAATGATACCCAAATACAAAGAAAAGAACCTCCTGCTAGCTGACTGGGTAGTGATTAAGAGTGCAGCCTAATGACAAGATCTTCTCTACATATCTGTCTCGCAGAGAACATTTCATTTCAAATATTTGACTGCTATGCCATTCATTTGTTTTTCTTGTCTCCTACCTGGTTCCTATGTATCGAGATCATGTATATTTTGTTCCTTTTGTTATCTTGTGAAAAGAAAACTTGAAAATCCAAATAAAAATAATAAATAAAAAAAAAGAGTGCAGCCTGCCTTCGCCAAGTACTGGAAGCCTTTGTTCCTGACTTGGCTATTAACATGATGCTAGGAAGAAGCCATTCTGCTACTGCCAGACCCAAGACATACCATCTTGGCATAGATTACAGCCTGGTTAGCAAGTTTGTATGGTGCCATGACCCCTGTGGTGGAATTATGGCAGCAATTCTTTGCGTGGAAGCAGCAAGAAGATGAGACTATTCCTCAATTTGTTGTTGCTGTGGAAACAGCTAAGGAACAAGGATCAGCAGGGCTGTGTCTCCATAAGGACCCCTGACCAGGTCATCACAGATCAATTTATCTTGGGAATTTGAGCCATCCCCTCTGGGGGGCACTGCAAAACAAGGTAAAACTCATCAAAGACTTAGCCTTAAGTGCTAGATTATCTGATGCAGTGGTGAGGGAGCAGGAGGATGTGGAAGCTCAGAAGGGTGGTTACAGTTGAGGGAGGAATTTCTCCAAGAAATATGAGGAACATAAATGCTTAGACCAAATCTTTCCCCAATTAGCACAGTTTGGATTGAAACTAAAGCCTTACAAATATCATCTCATGCAGGCTTGCATCCAATATCTGGGTCTTGTTGTGCAGGCTAAAGAGGTGTCACTGTACTCAGCCAAAGTCCAGGCTGTGAGAAACTGGCCATTCCCAAAGACAGTTACTTATCTTTGCTTCTTCTTGGCACTGGTGGGGAACTACTGACAGTTTATTTCTCAATTCACCCAAATTGCCATACACCTCACACAACTACGTTGCGGTCATTTATCTCAGCAAAAGAGCAAGCTGTCCCCTTCCATACAAACTCAATGGCACAACGCTCAAACAGAAGCTTTTGAGAAGCTTAAAGAATGGCTAACGACTGCTCCCCTTCTGGCGTCTGACAGCTCCTCTAAGCCCTTCTGGGTATACACTGATGGCAGTTGTCAAGGACTTTGGGTGGTGCTGGCTCAAGAACAAGATGGAGTTGAAAAGTGATTGCTTATGCCAGCCACAACCTACCAAGTGTAATCTGCACAACTACTGTATAGCTCCTTTAAGTTGCAATTCCTAGCCCTGGTCTGGACTATCACAGAAAGGTTTTCTGAGTATCGTATTGGCGGACATGTAGGCATCTTCAATGATAATAACCCAGTAGCCTGTCTAGAATCTGCTAAACAAGGAGCCCTGGAACAACAATGGGTAGACATGTGCACGCCAGTAATTTTAATTTCCTTTCATTTAGGATGCTTTCTTTCACTGAGTAAACCACAAACAGTCAGGCACTGAGTTCTGTAGCAGTCATTTCAAAAGCAAGTTTATAGTATGAGGTGATAAAGCATACATTTGCCAAACACACTGTCGTGGTAATTACAAGCTTTTGTGTGTTCCAAGCTTCTGTGCTATTGTGACCAGAAGCTCTTTCCAATGTGTTCCTAGGCGGCATTGTGAGGTCACCTCCAGTACAGCACTTCCTGAGCATGCGGCTCTGGTCCTGGGTCTATCAAACCACTGTGGGAGATTAGTACCTGCTTGGTTACAACACCGCTCGACATGGGACAATTAGAAACCACTGCCAGCACAGATCCCCAATAATGTAAGAATTGGCATGGAACACTTGTATGTTTCTGGAAATATGGAACTTTTATTTCTGCACCACTTTTGGTTTATATTTTGAGTCAGTGACATTATGAGCCATACAGGATGTTTGGTGAATGACTGGGTAATGTGTTAGGAATGTAAGGATTCCCCATCCTTTGATGGAAATGAAAATGATCAACCTACAGAGGACTGAATTCAAATACACCCCAAAAATAAAAGTGAAAAAATCATGCAGCAGGCTAGTCCATTTTGCTGAAATTTCATTGCAGCATCTCAAAACGGTGCACAGTAGTTTGTATTGCCCCCATATGCTTGTATGCATGCCTGACAATGTTGGGGCATGTTCCTAATGAGACAACGGATGATGTCCTGCGGTATTTTCTCTCAGATCTGGACTAGAGCATCACTGAGCTCCTGGACAGTCTGAGGTGCAACCTGGCGGCATCGGATGGACCGAAACATGATATCCCAGAGGTGTTCTATTGGATTTAGGTCAGGCGAGCATGGTGACCATTCAATGGTATCAATTCCTTCATCCTCCAGGAATTGCCTGGATACTCTCGCCACATAAGGCACCAGGAGGAATGCAGGATCGACTGCACCACCGTAGGGTCTGACAATGGGTCCAAGGATTTTATCCCGATACCTAATGGCAGACAGGGTGCCATTGTCTAGCCTGTAGAGGCCTGCGCGTCCTTCCATAGATATGCCTCCACAGACCATCACTGACCCACCACCAAAACGGTCATGCTGAATGATGTTTCAGTCAGGATGACATTCTCCACGGCTTCTCCAGACCCTTTCATGTCTGTCACATGTGCTCAGGGTGAACCTGCTCTCAACTGTGAAAAGCATCGGGTGCCAGTGGTGGACCTGCCAATTCTGGTGTTTGATGGGAAACGCCAATCAAGCACTATGGTGCCAGGCAGTGAGCACAGGGCCCACTAGAGAATGTTGAGCACTCAGGCCACCCTCATGAAGTCTGTTTCTGATTGTTTGGTCAGAGACATTCACACCAGTGGCCTGCTGGAGGTCATTTTGTAGGGCTCTGGCAGTGCTCATTCTTTTTCTCCATAAACAAATGAGCAGACACCGGTCCTGCTGATGGGTTAAGGACCTTCTACGGCCCAGTCCAGCTCTCCTAAAGGAACTGCCTGCCTCCTAGAATCTCCTCCATGCTCTTGAGACTGTGCTGGGAGACACAGCAAACCTTCTGGCAATGGCACGTATTGGTATGCCATCCTGGAGGAGTTGGATTGCCTATGCAACCTCTGTAGGTCCAGACATCGCTTCATGGTACCAGTAGTGACACTGACCCAAGCCAAATGCAAAACTAGTGAAAAAACAGTCAGAAAAAAATGAGTAGGAAAATAAATGTCAGTAGACTCCGCCTGCAAAATCATTTCAGTTTTGGGGGTCATCTCATCGTTGCCGATCTAGTGCACCTGTTGTTAATTTCATTAACACCAAAGCAGCTGAAACTGATTATCAACCCCCTCTATTAACTAACCAGATCAATATCCCAGGAGTTTAATTGACTTGAGGATATACTCTGATTAAAAAGTGTTCTTTTAATTTTTTTGAGCAGTGTATTAATTTTTCAAACTCAATATTTCGAATGGATTCATTATTTGTATATCAAAACTATTCAGAAGGATTCAATATTTTCAGACCTAACTGAATAAACAAAGCAAAATTAGGCAGTCTTGAAATTTTCAAACCTAAGAATTGTATTAGACTGTGGAACTGAACTGACTGACTGCGACAATTACAAATTCAATTTAAATCACAAATGTATTCATCGAATTCGAATTGTTGAATGAATTTGAAAATTGAATTAATTTCCCAATTGGCCTGAACTACTATTCAACTGAAACAAATTAAATGAATGCATTTGTTAATTTTGTTATAACTTTTTTCAGATTTGTTTATATTTGTTACTATGTCTATTCAGAGATTTATATACATCTGAATATCCGAAAGTCAAGTTTTTGGACAAAAATCGATCTGTTATGAAGCGAAATGCACAAGTCTAGCAATAGGCTGCGAGGCAAGCCCGGTTTAACTACATCTTCCATTGTAAGCTAAGCTACTCTGTGGAGCAGCCGCAAGCGGACAGAGACCAGCGCCTAGAGGAATCTGAAGTTGTACCTGTTGAAGAAAAATCAGATTGCTAATAGTGTTGGAGCTGTAGATGAACTACCATCAGAGAAAGGGGGTGATCAAGTTGTCATATTGCCTCCTATGTCTCCTGTGAACATAAAACTGACTGCTGCGGACAGTCCACGTGTTGATGTAGGAAGTAGCAATAGGAGACATCATCCCAAGAAGTCTACTAGAGGACAAATGCCTGTTAAATAATCTATGTGTTATAACTTTTTGCTGTTCATCTAATTTACCAATTTGCAGTTTTCTGCTGTTTGATTGTACGTCAAGGGCGGGCCAAAACCTATTAGCATGCCTGCATGCAAACTTTTAGTCTTTGGCCTGGAAACTTGCCTGCCAGTTCTGACAGGGGAGGGACTCTCACCTGGCTGCATGTGCCCAGCTACCTTTGCCTCATCGGGTGTGGCCTCTCTGAGCTACTGAGGGAGGAAAGCAGAGAAACACAGGGATTTGTGGGAAAAGATTCTACAAGAACACAGTAGTAAATATGGCAGATTATATATTGATATTTTTTGGATCACAGCCAGGAGGGTCTAGTAGTTGACTGGTGTGGTTCAATTTTGATTTACGAAAATGTTGACATCATAGGAATTATAGCCTTCACTAGTGCCTGAAGTTTATCCACCTCAGCAAATCCTGGTAAACTGGAAATTGATATTATTTCTTCTTAAGGCCAACATCTTCATGTTACTATAAATGTTATTGTTTAAAATTGTTTAAAGCCCCCTCTAATAAAGTGTAATTTTAGAATCTCCCGGGAAGCCTGAACCTAAGGATGTGTGACTTAGAGATGTGTAAAAGCTCTCTATACAATTTTGCAAAGTCACCTGAGCCATACTCAGTAGCTGAAGCAGCCTTTTGCAAAAGAACTATACAATTACACTTGTTTGCATTGGAGGACCTCCAATGTTTTATTATTTTTAAACATGCTTTTTGACATCAGTTGCTTTTATGATTAGTTTAGAATAATTCTGAGAGTATTATTTATTGCAGGTGTATTTTACCTGCAGCTGACCTGCATTCTCATAGACTTGTATGGGGAAAGCAGATCTGACATGAATGAAAGCCTGTCCACACAGTCTTAGTAAGGTGTGAGATTATTGTATTTTATATAGACTTTAAAACTGTCCACCATAAACTCCACGAACATTAATAAAACTCAAAATCATGCATTTCTCTTCACTACAACAGTAGCCTCAGAATCCAATTTAAGGCCTCAGTAAAGTTCCAGGTTATCTGTATCACTTCACTGTGGCACAAGTGAATGCAAAACTACTTGGATAATGATGCAATTAATAAACTTTTTTCCTATATAAAAAAAAATCAGCTTAAATACATTTTTTAAACTGTTCAAGAAAAAAGAAAATTTATTTTTCATCAGGCTTGTTACAACAACAAAAAACAAGCCTCCAGGGGGAGAAAAGTTAGTAATCTTGATCACAGCAAGCAGTCAACATTTGCCAAGGTTAGTGTACAGCCACCAAGAATTCTATGACTTTGGGTCAGGATCCTATGGTCAGGATATGATAGTTGCTGACCCTTGATTATGCCTAAACAAGGGCCTTTTAGCGTACAATAAATATGACTGCATTGTTGGGGAGAAACACATAGCATTACTTATCATGCATGTACTTAACTTAAAGGAATATCTATGAGGGTAGATCTGCTTTTAACTTTTTAAGTCATTTAACTTTTAGATTTTCCACCTTCTACCACTGGTTTAATTACATCACTCTTCTACTGTGGTTATCTCTAGTGGAGGAAAGAACATGGAAGCTTTATTTTTTTCTATTTTTTTTTTCAGTGTTTATTCCCAAGGCTTGGTAAATAGCATGCACAATAAATGTCACGAATAGCAATCAATATAACATTAATCACAGCACTCCACACTTTTAAAAGTTCATAGTCTTCCACCATTTGGCGATGAAAAGTGAACCAAATCCCAAACAGTCAGTGAGATGGGTCAAATAGCTCACAGTTTCACTCCAACTTCATCAGAGTAGCAGATTAATCAAACCTCAGGATACAACACTCACCACAATCAAATGGCTGTCATATTACTGACAGGCAAACCACACTTTTATTCGATCATCCATTTAGGTGGATCCATCCAACATTTTCCTTCCCCACAGCGGTAGTTTAAAACTCTAAAAGCTCAAGATTAGGGAACAAAGCAACACACATAGCATAATCACATTTAACAAATGTATTGCTTGTTCGTTCCCACTCACAAACATAAAAAGCATGATCGCTTATCACAATCTCAATTTGTTAGATGTCAGTCCTCCACATCACAGTAATGCATGTGGTATCTCACCACCCTGTAGATTCACAGACTGACGTTACTTCCTTCACATTGTTTAGCCACGTCCCTAACGTTTAGTCCCTACGACTTCTTCTGAGTTAATGGCTAAACAGCACAGCACAGCGTTCCATTATTTATAACTGACCTCCTTTTGGTATTTAACACTTTATAATCTCTTGTCCACCAATGTCCATTCTATTAACCACAGTGGTATCCAGACAGAGACATCTCTTGGTCACACATCATATTGCATCTACTTATATCCAATGAAATAAACAATTTTAAAAGATCTCAGTTAACAGACCTCCATAGAATAACCATGCATCGAACCACACTTTGTCCCTTAATCTTTTTATAATCAATCTCTTTACATAGCAAACATTATTTAAAATTTGGGTAACATACATAATAAACTTTCATACATATAAAATTCAGTGCATTAAACTTTAAAATAAACCCCTAACATTATGAGCTCAGTACTGATATCTATTTAATAGTCGCTAATAAAACAGTTAATGTCAGTTTCAATGTTCAGGCCCTTAGGAGTTAATGTATCTGCCATAGAAGTCCATTTCATTTCTCTTTTAGATAAATCCCCCTCCATATTACCGCCTCTCTACTGAGGCAAGACCCTATCTATCCCTCAAAAGTTTAAACCAGCAAGATCCCTATTATGGCACTATCTAAAATGTAGCGAAACGCTATGGTACTTGTATACTATTCCAATTTTATATATGTGTTCCACTATTCTTTTTTTAAGTTGTCTTTTTGTTCGACCCATATACATTAGCCCAGAAAGACATTCCAAAACATATACCACATGAGTGGTGTTACATGCAATAAATTCAGAGCTTTTAAATTCTTTATTTGCGGAAGATGTGAAGCTGGTTATACCCCTTAATAGTTCATTTACCTATTTACAAGCATTACACTTTTGACAGGCAAAGAAACCTTTCTTATTCCAATATGTCATCTGTTTCTTAGGGGGGGTCTAAAATCTTTTTTAACCACTTTAACCCCAAAATTAGGGACTCTCCGATAAATAAAAGGTGGATTTTCTGGAAGCACTGGGCCTAACACCCTTTCCATACATAAGATGTGCCAGTGTCTCCTGAAAAAAGCCTCAACCTCCCTGTGTTGTACATGGAAATCATAAATGAAGTCCCACTCTTGGCTTTTATTTGTACTGTTTGCGTTTTTTTCTCTTAAGCATTCCTCTCTTGGCACCTCCATTACCTCCTGGATTGTCCACTGTATTTGGTCACTATTTTAACCCTTCTGGACAAATCTGTCTTCTATCACTTGAGATTGGTTCACAAAATCAGATTCTAAACTGCAATTCCTTCTGACCCTCATTATTTGTCCCTTAGGGATATTTGTTAACCATAATGGATGATGACCACCCAACAAAGATAGATAACTACTCCGGTCAGTCGGCTTAAAATACACTTTGGTTAACAGTTTATCCCCCTCTCTAAAGACAGTAACATCTAGGAAGTAAATAAATGACCACAGGCACTTAGTCATCACAAACCATGACCATAAAACTATGTTGAGATGAAAATATTGTGTCTACTATACATTGCACAACCAAAGTGAAGAATTTTGAGACAGTAGTGAAATATTTCATTCTTGTGGAATTTCCAGTTTTCAAATTTCAATAAAATGAAAGTAAAATAAATTGTGAATTATTTCATTCTTGTGGAATTTCCAGTTTTCAAATTTCAATAAAATGAAAGTAAAATAATGTGTACACTTAAAGAGTAGTCACAGACAGTTTCACCCTCAATAAGATTTGTGTAAATATACCTACTACAGCAAACTGCCAGGTAGTCTTCATCCATTTCCCATTTTAATACTGATTCCTATTTTAATTCACATACAAATTAAAATTTTAGAGCATATTTGTATTTCTTCTGCAAACAAATAGTGTGCAAAAAGAAAGAAAATGGGGTTGCAGTCCTAGATGCAGTGGGTACAACTGGCATTCAAAATTGCAAAACATCATTGACCACAAACTTTTTTATAATCCAAACTCTTACAGTAGCCATTTGAAAAATGTACAAAACAACAGTGGGTTTCTTGTTTTGAGGTTGGCTGACCATTTGTTCAGCTGAGATCATCTGACCAAATGCTTTTTGGTCATAGGACCAATACCAAAAAGAGCTTGGAGCACATTTTCGCCAAGAAAGTTAAATATTTCACCCTGTTACATATTCATTCCAGCAAGATTGTTAACATAGATTTAAGATAATTATTTGAAAATATGAACATACAGATCTGTGTGATCTGGACTGGAGGAATGAAAAAGGTGCTTTAAGAGTTATAGTATTCAAAGGTAAGATGGTCTTGTTGCCAGGTTACTCATCAGAATAGATGGTGGTAAGGAGGCATTATCCTGATTGGAAGGATAGTGTTTTATGAATAGTTTGAGTAGCAGGTTTTGATCATTGTGTGAATTTGAAAATTTTTGTGACTTGTCCATAATAAGTAGAATAATCTAGCCTGTCCCTTTTGGATTAGAACTCAATTTTTCTATGGTCAAAGTATGTCATTATATAACATCAGATTTGTAATAGCAATACAAACATTTGTTATTTTTGACAATCTATTATAAGGTTACTTAAACAAATCTCCTTTGATGTTTATGAGTGATGCCCGTCTACTGGCCATCTATTTCCAAAATTTCCTGTATTCCCTGCATGCTTTGTGTCTTCCCCTCTGTTCATGCCTTTGGTTTACTTATAAATTCTAAGGACTACATATCCCATGGTACCTTGTTGCCTGCAAGTAGTGATTCCTGTACTGACCAAGGGCGGATTGACCATTTGGAAACTTGTGCACTGCCCGAGGGCCCGGGGGCAGTGGGGGGCCCCATAAGATGCCCCTGGCACCTTTTTCATAGGCTTTTTTGAGTTTGGGCAAGGACACAGGGGCCCCATGATCCCCTATTGCCTGGGGGCCCCATGAGTTGTCAGTCCGCCCCCGGTACTGACTCTACCTCCTGAAACTCCTCCTCTCAGCATCTCTGTAGCTCAGAAGGCAGGCCCAGTGAATTCTGTGACACAGCAGTACCTACTCACAAAGCATAATAAATACGTGTCACAGAAGGAAGTAAACAAACTTCGGTAGGCTAAAGATTCCACAGACAACACTTTAAAAGCCCCCATAGGTCATCATATATGAGTTAACTGTGAATAATGGCCCTATAATTATTGCTCTCACTCCAATGTGCATGGTGATATTTAACCAGTTCCTGCCCGGCCTATGGTAAAGGCCTATGGTAAAATGACGACGGGGCCTCCGGTAGGGTGTCATATGACGTCCTCCCAGTCACGCCCCTCGAATGAGCCCCTGATCCTTAGTCTGCCGTCCCATGAACACAGTGCTTCACTGATGCAGTTAAACAGCCTATGAAATTGATTGGCTGTTTACCATGTGATTGGCTGTGTCCTATCACAGCCCTTCACAAGTGTAAACAAATAGTGGTAACTTTCTGTTACAGCTTCTCCTCGTTTCCTGTGTGAGAAGGAGAAGGGGGAACAGTGAGTTACCGCATTCAGTACTGTGCACCACACTGCCCTGATTGCCTGTCACAGCTGCCCATCAGTGTACCTGTCGCCAGCCCATCAGTGTACCTGTCGCCAGCCCATCAGCGCACCTGTTACCAGCCCATCAGCGCACCTGTTACCAGCCCATCAGCGCACCTGTTACCAGCCCATCAGCGTACCTGTTGCCAGACCATCAGCGTACCTGTCACCGGTCCATCAGTGTACCTGTTGCTAGCCCATCAGCGTACCTGTCGCCAGTCTGTTAGTGTACCTTCCAGCACAGCCCGCCAATTACCTGTCAGCACAGCCCATCATGTACATGTCATGCAGCCTGTCAGTGTACCTGTCAGTACAGTCCTTCAGCGTACTTGTCAGCACAGCCCATCACATACCTGCCAGCACAGCCCATCAGTGTACCTGTCATGATGCCTATCAGCACAGCCCATCAGTGTACCTGTCGTGCAGTCTGTCAGCACAGCTCATCAGCATACCTGTCAGCATAGCCTATTGGCGTACCTGTCAGCACAGCCCATCAGTGTACCTTTCGTGCAGCGCATGAGCATACATGTCAGTACAGGACATCAGTGTACATGTCCAGCAGCCCATCAGTGTACCTGTCAGCACATCCATCATGGAAGCCTATCAGTGTACAGGAAACCAATGTGAACAAGAGATTCACAAGAAAAAGCAGTTACATAAAGGACAATGTGATACTCAAACTTGTAATCAAAATATGCTTTTATTAGCAAAATAGTAATGTGAAACATTGAGTAAAGACCGTTGATAGCCATCACCTCAATATACGACAGTACAAAAAACGACATAAAAGCAAAAAATAAAAATAAAAAAAGACATCATGGCTAGGCCATACAATGTAATATGCTGTAGAGACAAAATTGAGCAAGTGTAACCTCTACTTTCATGGAAATAGAAGCCCAGCTGGGAAGGATACACAGTAGAAAAATAGACTAAATGTCTATATATTGGATATATTCCACATGTGAATGCCTGTATCAAGGTAGTGGTGATTAAGGCACTAAATGCAATCCAGATAGCCAACATGGCCTTACCTTTTGCATAATGGAGATGGCCACAACAGTGGGCAAGGTGTTCCAACTGTCAGTGAGGTCAGAAGGCTGATTTGTTTCGGGGACGAGTCCAATAGAGGTATTACAAGCACCACTGGTTTTGTTTCAGCCATCGGTCTACCTCACTCACATCACATCTGAACCTGTCCGAGAGGCTGGTCAGAAGCTCTGAGGAAAGGGACTCACCCCCGAAGCACATAGGCCTCCTGACTGCACTGACAGTTGGAACACCTTGCCCGCTCCATTATGCAAAAGCTTTTTATACATGCTTCGTCTGTGAGTATGTTTTTGTCTTTTATACCTTTGAATAAATCTTGGATAATGCACTAGGTGTGTGCGCCACTTATCTACTCTTTTTCTAGTGGTTGATTTCCCCGTCTGAGGAGGGCTGCACCCCTAAAGCATCATCTTTAGGTCACCTCTGTCCTGGTCCCCTTGGCTTCCCTTTGGCAATCCATTTCCTGGAGCGCTGGAGAGTACACACAATATCCAGATTGGGTTCCTGTTGGCTTTTTTGGTTATTGGGCAATACTATACATCTAGCAATACCTATTACCTTTAATGCCTCCATTTTGTATGGTTATTAAAGCCTATCAGTGTACCTGTCAGTGCATACACCAGTGCAGCCCATCAGTGTATCTGTCATCAGTGCAGCCTAATCAGTGTACTCATAACAGAGCCGCCATCACTGCCGCCCATCAGCAGTGTACCCATCACAGTTGCCTGTTATACAGCCAAGATGTCCCATATTTTTCAGCTGTAATGTCCAGGTCACGCTATGACATGATAATGCGCTTCCTGCATGTCAGTGATAATTCCCAGTGCCCTCCCTGAGATCAGCCTGGCTATGACAAACTCTATAAAATTTGCCCGCTAATTAATTTTTTTTCTAAAATAGTTTCTGAACTTTATGTCCCTGACCAAAATATCTGTGTGGACGAATCTCTTGTCCACTTCACTGGCCGGCTTGGAATCAAGCAATACATTCCCAGTAAAAGGGACAGGTATGGACTGAAGCTCAACAAGTTCTGTAAAAGTGCCATGGGATATGTGGCATCACATCTTCCTAGACAATTATTACACAAGCCTGCCCCTTTTATGCCACCTGTACCTTGAGAAAACGATGGCCTGTGGTACCACCCGAACAAACAGGAAAGGATTCCCACAAAATTTAGTGAACACAAGGCTACAAAGGTAGGAATCTACAAGTCGGGGGAATCTGCAAGTCTGAGGAATGAGGAAGTGTTGGCCGTGAAGTGGAGGGATAGGAGAGATGTTTACACCCTGTCCACCATCCATAATGACACCATGGTGAAAATTCACGGAAGACGAGATTCCATCCAAAAGCCAAAGTGTATCTACAATTATAATCGATTCATGGGGGAGGGGGGATTTAAACGATCAGATGCTGCAGCCCTATTTATCAACAAGGACATCGCTCTTCTGGTATAAAAAAGTTGCAATATACTTTTTCCACATGGCCATTTTTAATGCATACTGTACATCACCTATCAAAACTCAATGGAAAGACTTACCACCTTCCTCAAATTTATAGAAAATATCGTCACTGCCCTAATCTATCAGCAGGGATCTCCACCACAAAGCATTTGCTCCAATTGTGTCAGCAGACTTCATGAACGCCATTTCCCTGAGAACATTCCACGATCAGAAACAGGAAGAAGACGCCAAAAAAATGTAGTGTATGCAACAGAGGGGGAGTTAGGAGAGACACCAGTTTTCATTGTCCCCAGTGTTCCTCCCAACCAGGCCTATGCATCGGAGACTGCTTCCGATGTTATCACACGTTAGTAAAATATTAGTTCCCCATATTTTTAACAGCCTGAAATTTCCCCATTTTTATTATCTGTGCTGATCTTTTGCCTGCTGCCTTGATTGACCATGCCTCTGCCTTCCACCTTAACTGACCCTTGCCTGTTTACCAACAATGCCTCTGCTTGCCATCTGAATTGTTTCTAAATCACATTTGTGCCTTCCACCAGAACTGACCCTTGCCTGTTTATCGACTATGCTTCTGCCTGCCATCTGGATTATTAACCACGTTTATGCCTTCTTCCTGGACTGACCTCGGCCTGTTAAATCGACAGTGTTTTTTGCCTACCGCTTGGCTTGATCTTTTGCCCTGCTACTGCAGTAGTGGGATTCAAGATAACACAGGGGTCTCACATATGCGAGGGGCTTCAGAGTAGAGAAAAAACAGTTTTTGGTTTTCTCTGGGTTTTGTAGTTCCCAAAAAAGGGTCTGTTTGTCCGGAGGCTTCAAAGAGATTGGGTGGGACAAAGCCTCTACCCCTGTGCCCCGGTCCTACCTGACCAAGGCCCTAAGCATGATGTTCTTGCCTGCTGCCTGGACCAATACTTTGGCTGTGCTGATCATATCTCTGCCTGCTACCTGTATTGACCCAGGACTTTTTATGAACCATGTTCCTGCCTGTTGCCTGGAACAATACTTTGGCTGTGCTGACCATATCTCCTCTTGCTACCTGTACTGACCCAAGACTTTTTCAGACCATGTTCCTCCCTGCTGCTTCGACCTATACTTTGGCTGTGCTGAAACTTTCACACACACTAAATAATATACAGTACTGAAGAAAAATTACTTATTTGCAAAATTGTATAAGAAAATTATACAATTAGAACATTTTCGGTCTTTTTTTGTTTATAGTGCAAAAAAAAAAAAAACCCAGTGGTAATTAATTACTACCAAAGGAAAGGTCTATTTGTCTGAAAAAAATGATAAAAATGTAATATGGGTACCGTGTTGCATGACCGCGCAATTGTCATTCAAAGTGTGACAGCATTGAAAGCACTTCCTGTATGGAAGTGGTTAATATGTGTAGTGCCATTGATGTTTTCGAATATAGGTGCCCCTCAATGCATATGTTTGCAGGAGGGCAAGCACAACATTTTGGGGGGGTTAAGTGTTTGGATGTAACTTAATTTTTTTTTTTTTGGTTAGTAAACTTTTTTCCACATTAGGGAAAAGTCTCTCTCTTCTTCTTTTTTGTCTCTCTCTCTCTCACACACACACACACACACACACACACACACACACACACACACACACACACACACACACATTTGGGGATCAAATACTAATTTTACTCACTGAACTGCATTTCAATTTATAACATTTGTATCATGTGTTCTTTCTGGATTTTTGGTTGCTATTCTGTCTCTAGCATTTAAAATACACCTATGATAAAAAGTATAGATCCTTCATTTTTTTGTAAGTGGGCAAACTTACAAAATCAGCAGGGGTTAAAATAATTATTCCCCATTTTATATATGTAATCAGCAGTGAGAGCATAACACCAACATTCCAAATGCACTTCTAGACAGATACCTGTTAGTTTGACAGGAGTTAAATAAATTCTGTATAAAAACATATATTGAATATAACAATCCCTGTTGGATTCTATGTGCAAGAATTAGTACTCCTATTCATTAACCCAGTCCATATGCTGGATATCAGTAACATCCCAAACCCACCTTTCTCTACAATGCCTGACTGAAGGGGGTAAAATTAGGAAGAGTACCTTGTATATACAGTTGTGTTCAAAATAATAGCACTGTTTTTGGTAGAAATTATATTTCACCATGGCAAATAATTTACTAGCAGGTGTAGTAGAGTAATAGAAATCCAACAGACCCAACAGTCATGACATGCATGCTGCTGATTCTGTGTAATTGAATCACTAATTGAAAGGGGCATGTTCAAAATAATAGCAGTGTGGAGTTCTATTAGTGAGGTCATTCATTCTTTGAAAAACAGGTAGCAATTATTGCCCTTATTTAAGGAAGGAAGGCAGCAAATGTAGTACATGCTGGTTACAGTGCATTTCTCTCTGAAATTCTGAGGAAAATGGATCGTTTCAGACATTGTTCAGAAGAACGGTGTACCTTGATTAAAAAATTGATTGGAGAGGGGAAAACATATAAAGAAGTGCAGAAAATGATAGGCTCCTCTGCTTAAATGATCGCAAATGCTTTAAAATGGCAACCAAAACCTGAAAGACGTGGAAGAAAACTACCATTCGAATGGATAGAAGAATAGCCAAAATGGCAAGCCAACAATCAGCTCCAGGAAGATCAAAGAAGGTCTAAAGTTACCTGTGAGTACTGTTACAATTAGAAGACGCCTATGTGAAACCAAGCTATCTGCAAGAAGCCCCCGCAAAGTCCCACTGTTGAAAAAAAGACGTGCTGAAGAGGTTACAATTTGCCAAAGAGCACATTGACTGGCCTAAAGAGAAATGGCGCAACATTTTGTGGACTGATGAAAGTAAGATTGTTCTTTTTGGGTCTAGTGGCCGGAGACAGTTTGTCAGATGACCCCCAAACACTGAATTCAAGCCAAAGTACACTGTGAAGACAGTGAAGCATGGTTGCGCAAGCATCATGATATGGGGATGTTTCTCATACTACGGTGTTGGGCCTATTTATCGCATACCAGGGATCATGGATCAGTTTGAATACATCAGAATACTTGAAGAGGTCATGCTGCCTTATGCTGAAGAGGAAATGCCCTTGAAATGGGTGTTCCAACAAGACACCGACCCCAAACACACCAGTAAACGTGCAACATCTTGGTTCCAGACCAACAAGATTGACGTTATGGAGTGGCCAGCGCAATCCCCGGATCTTAATCCAATAGAAAACTTGTGGGGTGACATCAAAAATGCAGTTTCTGAGGCAAAACCAAGAAATAGAGAAGAACTGTGGAATGTAGTCCAATCATCCTGGGCTGGAATACCTGTTCACAGGTGCAAGAAGTTGGTTGACTCCATGCAACACAGATGTACAGCAGTTCTCAGAAACAGTGCTTATACAACTAAATATTAATTAAGTGATTCAAAGGAAAGCAAAATCTTCAAACATTTTTCAGTTTATATAGTGAATGTTTGAGTTTGTAAAGAAGAATACAAACACTGCAATTATTTTGAACAGTCTAATATTCACTTTTCTTCAATTTTTTTAAAGGAACAACACAAATTTGATATATTTTTCTCCATCTTTTGATTTGGAATAGAATGAGTAGTGTTCCCAATGCACTTGTGTGTATGGAAATAAAAGCTATTAGAAGGATTTTGAGCTTTATTCACTTTTTTCAACACACTGCTATTATTTTGAACACAACTGTAATGGACAAGGGCTTCCCCGAAGAAGAATTCCTAACTGTTCCAGTTTAGAGGGCTGAGTCACAAGTTCTGCCGTGCCAAACTGGGTGAAGCTGTAGATAGTGGAACAGATAGTTGGGAGTGTTCAGCTTATATAACGTAAGAAGTACTTTCAACGGTGTTATATCTCCCAAAATGCTAACACCCTTAGCCACCGAAAGTGCTGGGTCAGAGATTTCCAAGAAATGTGAAAATCTAGGAGTACGCCACAGGGGAGTATACGGAGTTGTTGCTGCTCCCTGAGGGCAAAGAATTTAATGGATTTGCTGCCAAGCAGAAAGAACCACCCTGTAACATTATAGGGAGTTTGTGGTATAAATGAAATTGTGTAGAGCCTCAAAGGAGCTTAAACATGCTACCTTCAGCACTGTAGCCATATCCCCTTCACCGTGGAGCAAACATCTATGGATGAATATCATCTGACCGGCTAAGCAGTACTTGTACATATTAGGAAGAAGCAGACCACTTTGAGCCCAAGGTTCTTGCAATGCTCATATATAAATTCTGGGGTGCTTGTTAGCCAAAATGTTTAACTTCGTAGAAGAATGACTTCAGAAGTTTAACTGAGCACATAAAGAAACACAGGAAATATCTTCATTTTGAAATTTATCCTGCCAATCAAGGATAAAGGGAGGTGTTTCCATGCTAAGTTTTTTGTATCATAAAAACCCATGGGGGGTTTAGGTTGGGAGGAATAACTTGTATGTCATATTGATGCCTAAATATCTAATCTGCATAACCCACTAGAACGGGAGATTTGCAGTCGCTGTTTCCTTTGCTTCTGGATTTATCAAAAGAATATATTTTCCTCAAATTTATTTTAAACCAGAATAGAGCATGAACTCATTAAGAATTTACACCCCTGCCTGCAGCAAGGGCCCCAGGTCATGGAGGAACAGGAGAAATTAATCTGCATCGAGGGCTAAATGTTCCTCTATGCTGCCCACATGCACGCCAACATCAGGTGAGGTTTGGAGGGCCAATGCCAATGAGTCCATCATCAGTGCACAAAGGCCCGGAGACAGATGAGATCCCTGCCTTTTTCCTCTACTAATAGAATAAAAGGATTACATAAATATGCCAATCTTAGAGGCAGCCCTGGGGATGTTGTACAATACAGCTATCCATTGTAAGTACCTAGGCCCAAAAACCATTCACTCTCAGACTTCCCTCATATGACTCCAGTCCTTTCTATGTCTAATGATGCAATGACTGTGTGGCCTACATTGAGATGGTGTATTAGAAGTTGGGAAAAAAAGCCTGCACAGATTTGTGTCCATATACATGTAAGGGATGAACCCCATGTAATTTATAAATACTAAAGAGGAGATAACTTTCAATAATTTTATTAATGGTACTTTAGGTGATATCTTAAGATCTACATCCAATAACATATTACTGTATGTCTGCAAGAAGAACAGGATTGTAAATATTTTCCTGACTTAGGGAGAAGGATAACATAAGCATCCATCATAGGAGAATACCCAACTCCAAAGAAAGTACATTTGAGAGTACAGAGGGATTGAAGGTAAGAAGCCAGCTGATCTGCATAGGGTTTTTACCACTTATTGAGAAACCCATTAAGTGGTATAAGCTGTTGGCCTATTATTAGGGAATGACTGCGTGGCTTGTTCAATTTCAGCAGTGATACTATCCTGGTGAAAAGAAGTCTTCTCCTAATCCAACAGGACTGGCATGTGAATGGAATAATGCAGGGTCCTCAGAGAACCTCCAGCATATGGCGGAATAGGGGCATACAAGGAACTATTATAATATATAAAGGTGGTCATTATTTCCTCAGGGTCAGTAGTCACAGGGAATGTTTGTGTATTCCCACTGATCTGAATCCACCAACGCTAATAGCTTCCCATTCTTGTCCCCTTGTTCGAATAGTGACTAATCCCTCCTCCTTAAAGGTGTTTGGGTGAGATTGTACTTATGGAGGTTAGGCCTTTTCCTAGCTTCTTCTGAAGGGGAAGCTAAATTAAGGTATGTAGAGCTTTTCTCAGCCTCCTGTAAGTAAGAGTGTAGCTTCATGTTTCACAAAAGCCAACTTAGTAACATAAATGTACTTCCCTCATAAACAGATGTTAAAGTGTCCCACACAACCCACTCAGACACAAAGTTCAGATTCTAAGATCAAAAAGATCTACACCACCATCTACAGGAACTCTACCTTCCCAAACACCAGGTCAATCTTTAAAGAGAGTCTGTGTGCCTAATTTAGGTAAGAATAAATTCAAATCAAGACATGCTTTCATCTCCACACCTCAGTGAGCAAAGTGACACCAGCCCAGGGGGTCAGAGCAGAGGAGGGTGATTTGAGGCAGGTAAGTGATGTCAAGATTAATTCAGATAATTACTAAAATCTCCAGTAATCACCAGTGGAAGGGGCATAAAAGCCTATCAATAATATCATACAGTACCTGCAGCTGGAAAAGCGGGGGAACATACACATGTACAACAGCTACCCTACGCATATTTTAACACAATATAATGTCTTCCTGGATCAAGAAAAACATGGTGAATGGTGCACAGCAAGGATCATCTAACTTAACCAAATCAAAATGGAAACCTTCCTGGCATATGAATTGGTGGTGTAAGGCTAAAATATTGTTAACTTCCAAGTGCATCTCTTGTAAGAGAGTAATGTGATGTTTAATTTAGGTGATTGAAAAATCAGAGCACATTTAAATTTGCTATTTAGGCCTCTGACATTCTATTATATGGAAGGAATTCCATAAAATAAACTTTAACAGATGGAGCAATACATCCAAGAGGACATGTACTGAAAATGTGCCAGGGCCATGCCACCCTACCCTATAGATACCAGGGGATCTATCACCAGGAAGGACTTGCTCCAGGAGCAAGACCTTGTTTCCAGATGACTTTATCTTCCACAGACTTCTGGGCTCCCTAGAAGTGGGTGGTAATAGTGAAATACTAAGCAGCTACACATACTGTAGCTGCTGACTTTTAATAAAAAGACACATACCTGTTCAGGGATCCAGCACTAATCTCACCCAGGGTGGTTCTTCACCTGTCTTTGGTTCCTGACACCAGCATATTTACTGTAAAAAGTCAGCTCGCCACTGTGCATGTGCAAGTCACTCTGCTGTTTGGAATGGACCCACAGACTCCTGGGACCTTTGACAAGTCTCAGGAGGTTGCGGTGGTGATAGTGGGGGTTAACTTCTGCTGGGATTAACATGTCAAAACAGAAGTGAGAGAAGAGGTGAAGTTCCACTTTAAGGCCCAACCAACCAGCTACACCATAAATGCATATGGCCAGTAGGAACAGGTTAAATCATAAAAAAAGGATTATGTTTGCAGTTCTGTTACCAGTTTCTTACCCACTTGATTTCCCTTCTCCCCAACTACGCCATGTTAAAAGTTTATAAATTCAAACCTAAAAAAACCCACATTTATCATTTCAAAAAATGCCTTAATTATACCTACAGTCAGGTCCATAAATATTGGGACATCAACACAATTCTAACATTTTTGGCTCTTTACACCACCACAATGGATTTGAAATGAAAAGAACAAGATGTGCTTTAACTGCAGACTGTCAGCTTTAATTTGAGGGTATTTACATCCAAATCAGGTGAACGGTGTAGGAATTACAACAGTTTGCATATGTGCCTCCCACTTCTTAGGGGACCAAAAGTAATGGGACAGAATAATAATCATAAATCAAACTTTCACTTTTTAATACTTGGTTGCAAATCCTTTGCAGTGAATTACAGCCTGAAGTCTGGAACACATAGACATCACCAGACGCTGGGTTTCATCCCTGGTGATGCTCTGCCAGGCCTCTACTGCAACTGTCTTCAGTTCCTGCTTGTTCTTGGGGCATTTCGCCTTCAGTTTTGTCTTCAGCAAGTGAAATGCATGCTCAATTGGATTCAGGTCAGGTGATTGACTTGGCCATTGCATAACATTCCACTTCTTTCCCTTAAAAAACTCTTTGGTTGCTTTTGCAGTCTGCTTTGGGTCATTGTCCATCTGCACTGTGAAGCAGCGTCCAATGAGTTGTGAAGCATTTGGCTGAATATGAGCAGATAATATTTCCCGAAACACTTCAGAATTCATCCGGCTGCTTTTGTCAGCAGTCACATCATCAATAAATACAAGAGAACCAGTTCCATTAGCAGCCATACATGCCCACGCCATGACACTACCACCACCATGCTTCACTGATGAGGTGGTATGCTTAGGATTATGAGCAGTTCCTTTCCTTCTCCATACTCTTCTCTTCCCATCACTCTGGTACAAGTTGATCTTGGTCTCATCTGTCCATAGGATGTTGTTCCAGAACTGTGAAGGCTTTTTTAGATGTCGTTTGGCAAACTCTAATCTGGCCTTCCTGTTTTTGAGGCTCCTCAATGGTTTACATCTTGTGGTGAACCCTCTGTATTCACTCTGGTGAAGTCTTTTCTTGATTGTTGACTTTCACACATACACCTACCTCCTGGAGAGTGTTCTTGATCTGGCCAACTGTTGTGAAGGGTGTTTTCTTCACCAGGGAAAGAATACTTCAGTCATCCACCACAGTTGTTTTCCGTCGTCTTCCGGGGCTTTTGGTGTTGCTGAGCTCACCGGTGCATTCCTTCTTTTTAAGAATTTTCCAAACAGTTGTTTTGGCCACGCCTAATGTTTTTGCTATCTCTCTAATGATGGCTTGCTTCACTGATAGTGACAGCTCTTTGGATCTCATCTTGAGAGTTGACAGCAACAGATTCCAAATGCAAATAGCACACTTGAAATGAACTCTGGACCTTTTATCTGCTCATTGTAATTGGGATAATGAGGTAATAACACACACCTGGCCATGGAACAGCTGAGAAGACAATTGTCCCATTACTTTTGGTCCCTTAAGACGTGGGAGGCACATATGCAAACTGTTGTAATTCCTACACCGTTCACCTGATTTGGATGTAAATACCCTCAAATTAAAGCTGACAGTCTGCAGTTAAAGCACATCTTGTTTGTTTCATTTCAAATCCATTGTGGTGGTGTATAGAGCCAAAAATTTTAGAATTGTGTCGATGTCCCAATATTTATGGACCTGACTGTATATGTAAATCCACAAAAACATGTCTTAATTAAAGACCTACATCTGAACTAATAATTACATTTGTGGTTTTGATACCAATTTTTTTTTTTACGTCTTTTATCCACTGGATTTTTTTTCTCTGCCTTTTCCCCCAACTTTTTTTCATAAATACAAACCTCTAAAAAAACACATGCTTCATTTCATTTGTATATTATTTCAATAACTGTGTTCATTAGCATCCACATTTATAATCCACATTATTTTATTTGACCAGCAGATTAGTTAAATGATCCTGTTTTTTGCCAAGTGAGTACGTGCAACAGAGCAGGTCAGCTGCAGTCAGGTGTGTTTCATGTAAATGTTTCTATAAAAAGAAGAAAGATGTGTAGTGACAGGATTACTTACTGTAACACCCCCAGCTTAAACAAAGACCCAATTGACCAATATATCCCAGTCTAGTCAGTTTATAATGTTTCAGTCAGCAGTGGCTCATTGAAATGTATGCCTTCAACAGTGAATAACTGGATACTGCAATCTGGATATTAGAAAATGGTCAAACTTCCCTAACAGGCTTTAATAGCCAGATAGTCTTCTCAAAAGGGATCTTCATGGCCAAAAATTGAAAGCAAATATATTTATAGTAGCAGGATGTAAGAAGATATGGCTTTAGCACAGCACTAATTCTAATTAACTGTAATAACTATTATAAATATTTTAAATCTCAGCCAAGAACTAAAGTTTTTTTATTTGTTATGTAGTAAAGCTTCATAACAAGTAAAGAATATGATATTTTTTAATGAGTATGTGTTTTATGCTGTATAATTTGCCTGCGTCTGCTGCATACTGGAGAAAGGGACCACTGCTTTCACACAGAGTGCAGATGTCTGGGTATCCAGCGTTTCAAAACTCCCCCTGCAGTGCATTTAACATGACTGTTTAGAGAGCATGAGTGCTGTTGACTGGAACATTGGGCAGGAGGAGTGTCGAACTGTTGGAGACCCAGCTCATGGTCCAAAACACATACACATTATATTTGAACTATAAATGGGTCTTGATTACTCCAACAGCGAGATTTCCTTGTTTTAGTTCTTAATTTTGTTACAGTTAGTCTGGGAGTTTTGGGTCTTCCCCCCCTACCTTTCCATGTTCTGTCTCTCCCTGTTACATAATCCAGAATACATTTCAAACCCAACAGGGATTATACACATTTATTTTATTTTTTTCAGGTACTTATATAGCGACGTCAATTTACGCAGTGCTTTACATACATATATTGTACATTCACATCAGTCCCTAACCCTCAAAGGCATACAATCTAATGTGCTAACCCAGGATCCAAGCATATAAATGTTATCAATAGCATCTCTGAGCAATATAAGAAATTGTCAAATGATTTTGTTTTCAGCTAAACCACCCTTCATTTTTTTCTATGAAGTAATACTTTTGATTTAAGATTTAATTAAAAAAATATTATGCTGTAAGATTACTGAGTTATTGCATTAAAATTTCCAAAGTTATAGTTCCAAGCTCATGTTTGAGTTGACGTATGTCTATTATTTATGAATTGAACAACCAAACTTTAGCCTAAGACATGCTACTCATACATCCTATGTGGCAACTGAATATAAAGACTAAACGGGGGTGCGTATTTCACTGCACCATTAAGCCACCTGAATAAAATGTAACTTTTATTATTTAAATAAAATAGTATGTCATACTACCACACATATAAACTCCTATAGGTTGAGGTAAGACAAGATGGTATCTTTTACAAACCTGGGGAGTAACATACAGTATATGTGGATACTAGAAGTATGATTTCCAGCCACCATCAGTTAGATGGTATAACATTAGGAGAAAAGTACTGCTATTCATTCCTTCATCCCAGAGGATGGTATACTAGTCTCTTTCTTTTCTATCTATTGGTCATGAGGCCCATCTATCTATGATATGTAACGCGGGTACACCCATCCATGTGGATATAACACACCTCCATATTATACATATCCACAAAAAATACCTCTCTAAAATAATCACATCTGTGACCCAATAAACATGAATAAACCTCACCTCACAAAATGTATTGGGGTAGGAAAAGGAAATACATGTGATTAAAGAGAAATAGTGCTCCCTAAAAAAGAACCTAATATTAGTTCTCTATTCAGACTATGATCCACCCCATTAGCAGAAACACTCTGATAGTGCTTGGACACTTGTACATGTGTTTATCAATTTATGAAAATAAAAGTATATGTATATCTGAAACGGGTAGGGAAGAGTTCAAACCCTTGTTAGTTTCTTTTTTATTATTTGCTGTCTGTGACCTGTTGGGAAGATTGTGTCTCTTCTTGTCCTGCAGATCTCAATAGTAAACAAGTGGAAATTTTAGAGTGGGGGAAATCACCCTTTTAGACAGTTGTCACTGGAACAGGTGTCTCATTGGAACCTTTCCCTGCATCTCTTTTTCTGGTGGCTATGGATTTTCCATTAGTACTGTCTTGTGGCAATAGCCACTAGGACAAATAAACATGGTGAATCTCTTCAGCAGGAACATAGATAGCAATAAACTCCTGACAGAGGTTTAAACCCCTCACTAAACTATCCTGCCATAATTCATAAGGGCTTGCCAACACCAGTCAGGAAATGGCTCTTGGAAGGTGTATGTCTGGGGGCATACTTAAATAGGAGTTGCCCCTGCATAAATTTTACAAACCTTGTGATGTACAAGAAGGAATAAAAGCTGTTTCCTGCTACAGGAAAAACATAAAAGAAAAGAAAATGAATGCTCTAGAGGGGGAGAGAGGGGTTTGGGCGTCCATTGTGGAAATGCCTGGATATACACTTCTGGCAGGTGCGGGTGAAGTCAAAATTGCAAACATCTTGGAAAATAAAAATTTCACCAATATGATATGTGACTTGACTGTGTATTTAGTAGTCCAGCTTTAATTCCGTGAAATCCTTATTTTCTTAAAAGTAGTCAGGAATATACAACAGGAAGTGATATAAAACAGTTTAAAGGTTTAGGCAGTGAATTTCATTGAGAATTGTGGCACATGACACTTTTATCTTTCCATTATAAAGTACAAATTATGTGAGCAACTCTTTTTTTTTTCAAAACATTTTTATTGAGTTGAGTTAAGCATACAAAATGATAAAAAAAGTGACATTAGTGAACAAATCACAGAGCAAAAAAGGTTGTGAGCAACCTTTTGATATGGTTTTCACAACTACAGAGCAATAATTGGTTAATAAAGGGCTTAGAAAGAAAATCACAGCAGCAGAAGAGATGTACATTTTACCAACAAATGTTTTGCCTTTTTTACTGATTGCATTCAAAGGTTCACCAGATGAAGGCAGCGCCTCTCACTTAACACCACTTCATAAGCTTGACCTGATGAGTTGCAAAGATTAAACAAATAAAATAAAAGCAGATGAAAGGCTGGCTGGATGGGTAAGCACTGTTTGGGAAAAAAGGGTGGATGGTGGAGTGCTACCGCCCCTTTCCTGTATGATTATTTCAAAAGTTATCACCACGGGCCATGTTTGATGAAAGTAAGAGAAATAAAATGTTATCTGTAAATGCAACTGGAAACTATCACTTAAATATCAATGTGCTTTTATACATTCATTGCATAATTAGCATTTAGGAAAAGGCAATGTACAGTGGGGATTGAAAGTTTGGGCACCCCAGCTAAAAATTTGTATTAATGTGCATAAAGAAGCCAAGGAAAGATGGAAAAATCTCCAAAAGGCATCAAATTACAGATTAGACATTCTTATAATATGTCAACAAAAGTTAGATTTTATTTCCATCATTTACACTTTCAAAATAACAGAAAACAAAAAAATGGCGTCTGCAAAAGTTTGGGCACCCTGCAGAGTTAATATCTTGTACTGCCCCCTTTGGCAAGTATCACAGCTTGTAAACGCTTTTTGTAGCCAGCCAAGAGTCTTTCAATTCTTGTTTGAGGTATCTTTGCCCATTCTTCCTTACAAAAGTCTTACAGTTCTTTGAGATTTCTGGGCTGTCTGTCACGCACTGCTCTTTTAAGGTCTAGCCATAGATTTTCAATTATGTTGAGGTCAGGAGATTGTGAAGGCCATGGCAAAACCTTCAGTTTACGCCTCTTGATGTAATCCCCCGTGGATTTCGAGGTGTGTTTAGGATCATTATCCATTTGTAGAAGCCATCCTCTCTTTAACTTCAGCTTTTTCACAGATGGCATCAAGTTGCCATCCAAAATTTGCTGAAATTTTATTGAATCCATTTTTCGTTCTACTCGTGAGATGTTCCCTGTGCCACTGGCTGCAACACAACCCCAAAGCATGATTGATCCAACCCCATGCTTAACAGTTGGACAGAGGTTCTTTTCATTAAATTCTGTGCCCCTTCTTCTCCAAACGTACCTCATTCCGGCCAAAAAGTTCAATTTTAACCTCATCGGTCCACAGAACTTGTTTCCAAAATGCATCAGGCTTGTCTATATGTTCATTTGCAAAGTTCAAACGATGATTTTTGTGGTGAGGACGTAGAAGAGGTTTTCTTCTGATGACTCTTCCATGAAGACCATATTTGTACAAGTATCTCTTTATAGTGGAATAGTGTACCACAACTCCAGTGTCTGCCAGATCTTTCTGGAGGGATCGTGCAGTCAAATGTGGGTTTTGAATTGTTTTTCTCACAATCCTGTGAGCTGTTCTGTCTGATATTTTTCTTGGTCTTCCAGATCTTGCTTTAACTTCCACTGTTCCTGATGACTGCCATTTCTTAATTACATTCCAAACAGAGGATATTGACATCTGAAAACGCTTTGCTATCTTCTTATAGCCTTCTCCAGCTTTGTGAGCGTCAACTATTTTCAGTTTCAGTTTTCTAGACAACTGCTTAGAAGAACCCATGGTGCTGATTGTTGGGGCAAGGTCAGATGAGTCTGGGCATTTAAAACCTTTGAGATTGACATCACCTGGTCTTCCCAGATGATGATTGAGAACAATCCATGACACTGGCAGGTCTCAGCTTGGCAAAGGGGGCAGTGCATGCTATAAATTCTGCAGGGTGCCCAAACTTTTGCAGACGCCATTTTTTTGTTTTCTGTTATTTTGAAAGTGTAAATGATGGAAATAAAATCTAACTTTTGTTGACATATTATAAGAATGTCTAATCTGTAATTTGATGCCTTTTGGAGATTTTTCCATCTTTCCTTGGCTTCTTTATGCACATTAATACAAATTTTTAACTGGGGTGCCCAAACTTTCGATCCCCACTGTATATTGTTACATTATGTTGTAGAGGGTGTTTTGAAGTTCAATCAATTACCCTAAATATATACAGTATATATGCGGGACTTTAAAACATCTCACTGCAGAACCTTTAAATACTAGCTGTGTAGATACTACAGGTTCATTAAAGTGTTACTAAACCCAACAGTAAAATCAGTCTGTATATGCAGTAAAGCAGGCATCACTAAATGGCGGACCGTGGTCCAGATCCAGACCTAGAAACATTCCTTTCTGGACCACAGCCTCCCCAAATAGTTGCCTGAATGTCCTCTCTCTGCTGCCGGCTCACTTGCCCACCGCTGCCGCTATGGTCCTCAAGGAAGGGCACAACATTTGAGGTGCAGCAGGACTATCTCTTTCATAACAACACAGTACCCTCACCTTCCTCGCACCCCCCCTCCCCCACACTGTCCTACCTTATTCACACAAGACGAGAAGAACTGCAGGTCTTGACATAGGGCGGGACTTTTCATGTTAGGAAGCGAGTGATTGGCTGCTAGGCAGCAGGGTGGTCCAAGCAATCTTTTTCCTGCCTTTAACATAAAAAGTCCAGACGTGCCGTGCTTGCCGTCTTGTGTGAAAAAGGTAGGTAATATGCAAGGAGGACTGTGATGGGGCAATCTGTTATGAGGGGGGGTCTGTGATTTGGAGGTAGGGTCTGAGGGGGTTCGTGATGGAGCAGTTGATGATTGGGGGGGTTTGTAATGGGGTGGTCTATGATGTAAAAGGGGGTGATGGGGATAGGGGGGAGGAGCTGTGATGTGCACGAGGGCGTGATGTGAAGGATCTGAGTCATAGCACCAACATGACACTTGGACCTCCACTGGAAGAAAATTTTACTGACCAGATCCCCGTGAATTTTAATTCAGTACCCCTGGAACCTAAGGGGTTAATCCTCTGCACTGTGTAAAAAGGATGTTTAATCCTGACATCTCTGTTCCTCCCTTTCTTCCAGAGTCTCCCTCTAATCTCCTGATAAGACATATGGTGTGGAGACACTGCACATGCTCTGTTTGGTGTGAAGTGCTATAGAGGGGGTTTTTTTCTCGTGGGAGAGTGCATGTGATCAGCACAGGGCCAATCAGCACTGCCCAGACAGAGATGAGAGTTGTGTGATGAATCAATCTTCAACTGTGAAAAATAATACGTGCTCAAGTGCATCAGACCATCTGTCACGTCTAGCATGCATGCTTACCTCCAATCTTTGACCCTCAAAGAGTCATAAGGCATAACAAATCACCATTTAGTCCCAGGTGGGATGGATCTCACTCTCTGGATGGACACAGGATCAGCTTCCACACAGCCCACGGTTAATCAATTATTACAATGGAAAGGCACCTTTACAAAACTCCTCCACTCTCCCAATGGCTCATAAACAGGGAATCAGAGAAAAAGCCACCATAGTGTAATAAAGTAAAGTTTAGTATACCATACACAAATGCCAAAGACATACTCACACATTAAAATCGGGTCATAGACCCACCAGGCATGAACTGTATAACCCACAGTCAGGGTGCTTGTATAGGGAGTCCAAAGATGGCTGCTGTCCGTACGTAATTAACCACCTCCCGTCTGGCCGTTGTATGTAAACGGCCAGACGGTGGCAGTGCAGGGTCAGGTGGCCGTTTATAAATGGCCTCCCTACACCCTGCTTGTGCGCGCTCCCTGGGAGCGCACAGCACCGCGATCCGGTGCCCGCTGTGTCCTCCGGACACAGTGGAACACCGATCGTCAGACGGGACCTCTGTACGAGGTCCCGATCATGACATCACTGATTGGCCAATTAGTGATCACATGCAGAATAGTAAGCAAGATGTCACTTCTGACATCATTGCTTACTACGTGTGAAATCTGTGAATGAAAAAATAAATAAAAAATAAAAAAAAATGTATAAAAATTATAATTTTTGGTTATAAACTAATTTGTTTTTTTTTTTTTTACTAAAAATATAACAGAATAGATTTTGGCCAAGATTTATGATGAAATACTATTTATTTGCAAAATTTTATAAGAAAAACACTTTAGCACTGAAAGCTGAAAATTTGCCTGGACAGGAAGGGAAGTGGTTAACTGTTGGTTGTGTGAAAGCCGATCTTATATCCATCCAGAGAGTGAGATTCATCTCACCTGGGACTAAATGGTGATTTGTTATGCCTTATGACTCCTTGAGGGTCAAAGATTGGAGATAAGCGTGCACGCTAGATGGTGACAGATGGTCTGATGCACTTGAGCACGTATTATTTTTCATGGTTGAAGGTTGATTCATCCTAGTTATATGATTGGGACTTTGTGCTAAATGATTTATGAATATTGTTCATTTATGATCACATGTATTTATATTTGGTTAATTTTTGTTTCACTTGTATCACCTATCACTCATACTTAGTCACATTCTTGATGGCATGTTTTTGGACTACACATTAGGTGCACCACTGTACACCTATATATTTATTCATATTATGTATGTATTCACCCATTTAATATCGAGTCCTTTATAAATTTTTTGTGTCTATAATTAAATGGTATTAGCGCTACACCACCTAATCTACGTATGTTTCAAAACACAGCTCTAACTGCTGATGGGAAAAGGTATTTATCAGTTTATATTTACTAAAATACTTGCGTTTCCATGTTCTGTGTACTGTTGGAGACCAGATATAGTGATTGCAGGGCCCTGGGTGTAGTAACACTTTAAATCTGGGGAAAAGAACTCTCTAGCCAAAATCACTAAAGTCCAATCTTTTTTTCTCTTTATAGTTCTGTACCATCCTATGTTATGATATTAATTGATTTTGACTTGGAAATGCCTTAAATGCCTTTTTCTCTTCCACTCTTTGTCTCCAGCTCCATTGTTCTGTAATAGGATACATTATTGGCCAATTCATCAGATTGTAATTTGCACTTTACTAATAAACAGGTGCAAAGCAGGGGCGGACTGACCATTTGGAAAATCGGGCACTGCCCGAGGGCCCAGGGTCAGTAGGGGGCCCCATGAGATGCCCCTGGTACCTTTTTCATAGGCTTTTTTGAGTTTGGGCAAGGACACAGGGGACCCATGATCCCCTATTGCCCGGGGGCCCCATGAGTTGTCAGTCCGCCCCTGGTGCAAAGTTAAAATTAGTAATGCAGAACATGGTCAAGGTAGCAAAGAATATGCATACACTGCACAATAATGCCTAACAAATCATGAAAGCTTCACACCTTTAGGTGTAAACACACATATATATCTAACAAATTAGTGATAAGTGAACACAAAATTACATCCAAAATTGTGATAGAAATATCAATTAAAAATAATTAGTGCTCATTACTCAAAAAAATCTGCAAAATTAATTCAAATAACCAAAAACATGTGAAAAAAATTCATTTATATATATATACAGTCATGGCCGAAATTGTTGGCACCCTTGATATTTCTCCAGGAAATCATGTATTTCTCACGAAACGTATTGCATTAACACATGTTTTGCTATACACATGTTTATTCCCTTTGTGTGTATTGGGACAAAACAAAAAAAGGGAGGAAAGAAAGCAAATTCGACATAATGTCACACAAACCTCCAAAAATGGGCTGGACAAAAGTATTGGCACCCTTTCACAACTGCGGATAAATAAGAATGTTACAAGCATGTGATGCTCCTGTAAACTCACCTGGGGCAAGTAACAGGTGTGGGCAATATAGAAATCACACCTGAAAGCAGATAAAAAGGAGAGACGTTCACTTAACCTTTGCATTGTGTGTCTGTCTGTGCCACACTAAGCATGGACAACAGAAAGAGGAGACGAGAACTGTCTGAGGACCTGAGAACCAAAATTGTGGCAAAATATCAACAATCTCAAGGTTACAAGTCCATCTCCAGAGAACTAGATTTGCCTTTGTCCACAGTGCGCAACATTATCAAGAAGTTTGCAACCCATGGCACTGTAGCTAATCACCCTGGTCGTGGACGGATGAGGAAAATTGATGAAAGATTGCAACGCAGAATAGTCCGGATGGTGGATAAGCAGCCCCAAACATGTTCCAAAGACATTCAAGCTGTCCTGCAGGCTCAGGGAGCATCAGTGTCAGCGCGAACTATCCGTCGACATTTAAATGAAATGAAACGCTATGGCAGGAGACCCAGGAGGACCCCACTGCTGACACAGAGACATAAAAAAGCAAGACTACAGTTTGCCAAAATGTACTTGAGTAAGCCAAAAGCCTTCTGGGAAAACGTCTTGTGGACAGATGAGACCAAGATAGAGCTTTTCGGTAAAGCACATCATTCTACTGTTTACCGAAAACGGAATGAGGCCTACAAAGAACAAAACACAGTACCTACGGTAAAATATGGTGGAGGTTCAATGATGTTTTGGGGTTGTTTTGCTGCCTCTGGCACTGGGTGCCTTGACTGTGTGCAAGGCATCATGAAATCTGAGGATTACCAAAGGATTTTGGGTCGCACTGTAGGGCCCAGTGTCAGAAAGCTGGGTTTGCGTCCAAGATCCTGGGTCTTCCAGCAGGACAATGACCCCAAACATACGTCAAAAAGCACTCAGAAATGGATGGCAAAGAAGCGCTGGAGAGTTCTGAAGTGGCCAGCAATGAGCCCAGATCTAAATCCCATTGAACACCTGTGGAGAGATCTTAAAATTGCTGTTGGGAAAAGGTGTCCTTCCAATAAGAGAGACCTGGAGCTGTTTGCAAAGGAAGAGTGGTCCAAAATTCCGGGTGAGAGGTGTCAGAAGCTTATTGATGGTTATAGGAAGCGACTGATTTCAGTTATGTTTTCCAAAGGGTGTGCAACCAAATATTAAGTTAAGGGTGCCAATACTTTTGTCCAGCCCATTTTTGGGGTTTTGTGTGACATTATGTCATATTTGCTTTTCTGCCTCTGTTTTATATTTGTTCCAATACATACAAAGGGAATAAACATGTGTATAGCAAAACATGTGTTAATGCAATACCTTTTTTGTGTGAAATACTTGATTTTCAGGAAAAATATCAAGGGTGCCAACAATTTAGGCCATGACTGTATATATATATATATATATATTCTGTGAATAAAAATCACACGTGCCTCTCGTGTAGTGAAAAACACAATATAACAATAAATAAAACAGTGCTCTCAAAGTCCAATCAATGCTGATAGTGATCAAACATTAGCAAACACTCGTGCTCTCAAAGTCTAAAAGCTGCTGGTAATGACCCAATAAATGACAGAAACTCGTGTAGGTATTTGTGTGCAAGTGAATATGACAATCCGACCACCATCTGGATAAGCCTCTCACCTTATCACTTCGACCTTTGCGGATCAAAGCGCTTCAGTGGATCCCTCTCACAGATCCTCCAAGTAAGCTATCACTCCAAATGCTGCTCTTTGTCGCACCCCAATACCTCAGAAATTAATACTCCACCAATGGCTCCTCTCCAGGTAAGATGTAGCATCAATCTCTCAAATAAGACATAAAATAGATCCTCCCATAGTGCAGTATGTTTTATTTGTCAAGTAGGGACAATAATAACAACAGATCTTCACTCATATAGTAGCCGATCCTGTCCAAAACCTCATGCTTTCAGATGAGGGCATGTATGTATGGGTGTACAGCTGGGTGTACAGGTGTACCAAGATGGCCGCCACGCCGCAAGTGCGTCACTACGTCAGGCCGACGCGTTGCGTTACAGTGTCATGTGACTTCCTCAGGGCTGTCATTCATAGTGACAATCTCTCCTCATATACCCAACACAATGAGAGGAAACGCCCTCAAAGGAGGGTTCTCACCTACTCATCGATCCACCTCTATTTCCTGGGGCCATGACTATGAAGACCACAAGAGACTACTATGCAATTAGCTCAACAAATATATGAATCCACGGGAGACATATATTGTACAACCAGCCCAAATAATTATTCTATACTATATTAAAAAAAAACCTCAAATCTTATAAAATATATCTACTATTAAATAGTGGTAGTATATGGAACCCCATAGAAATAAAATATTAATCTTTTAATTAATCTTATAAAACCTGCATTTATTTCATAATTTAAATCTACATTTATTATATAATTTAATTCAATATGAAAATAAAAATTAATTCGAAACATGATATTAATTCCTTCAAAAAAGTATCTCTGGTACAATAAATTTATTTATTAAACATTTAGTTCCTCAAAACCGTATATATGTAAAAAATATATATTAAAAAATCCTTAAAAATATTTTTTAAATAAAAAAACGTATTTTAAAATCAAAAAAAAAAAAAAAATTATTAACATAAAATAAAAATCTATAAATAGAAATAAAAATAAAAATAAGAACAAAAATAAAAATAAAATACAAATAAAAATAAAATAAAATTAATATAAAAAATAAATAAAAATAAATATAAACATAAAAATAAACATAAAATTAAAATTATCTAGTCTACTCCACCCCTTCTCCGGCAATAATAAGGGTATCCACTCAAATATACATAAATACGTCTATCTAAAAGCATGAGTTTACACCATATGACATATAATTAATACATATCAAAATATATTAAAATATATTAAAATAGATCATGAAAATATAACCAGAAATCCTAATTGTACCAATTTCATACCCATATCGAATCAAAAATCTGAAATAAAACAGTTTAAATCAAACTCAATATTCAATCCTCTAGGACAGTGTTTTTCAACCTTTTTTGTGCAAAGGCACACTTTTTTCATGAAAAAAATCACGAGGCACACCACCATTAGAAAATGTTAAAAAAAATTACCTCTGTGCCTATATTGACTATATATAAAGTAATTCTCTTGAATAGTAATCAAACACAAAGAAATTATTTTATAATTATTTCATCCCCCCATATAGTATTTCATCCCTCATACAGTAATTCATCCCTCATATAGTAATTCATCCCCCATATAGTATTTCATCCCTCATATAGTATTTCATCCCCCCATATAGTATTTCATCCCTCATATAGTAATTCATCCCCCCATATAGTATTTCATCCCCCCATATAGTATTTCATCCCCCCATATAGTATTTCATCCCTCATATAGTAATTCATCCCTGATATAGTAATTCACCCCCCATATAGTATTTCATCCCCCCATATAGTATTTCATCCCTCATAAAGTAATTCATCCCTCATATAGTATTTCATCCCCCACAGTACTATTCCCCCCCCCCCCTTCTAGTAAGCCAAGTCCCCCGTGTCAATTCACTTACCTTTTGCGTTCCTCTCGCTGTCTTCCCGCGCCGTTCGGGTCTTCAGGGCGGACTGTGAGAGGAGCCTAGCTCCCCTCCCCTCACGTTCGGCACGCTGCCCCGCCTACACACATCCTGACAGCCACATCCGCAAGCCGGATTAAAAGGTCCGCGCGGACTTTTGGGGCTGCCAACCGAGAGGAGGCAGGGGAGCGGCCGACCGAGAGGAGGGAGGGGAGCAGGCGCCCGGCACACAGAAGAGCCGCATTAGACTGGGTAAAGAGCCGCGGCTTGCCGACCACTGAATCATTAGATTCTAATGATTGGTCTATTTGTGAGCCGAAGCCACATGTTACAGATGAAATTGGAATTTTTCCCACGGCACACCAGACAATATCTCACGGCACACTAGTGTGCCGCGGCACAGTGGTTGAAAAACGCTGCTCTAGGAAAATACGTTTGCATATTATAAATCCATTTCGATTCTAATTTGCTTAGGGAATGCACCTTGTGACTACCCCGCCAATGCCTCTTTGTTGCCAATGTTTTTTAAAAATGGTCTCCACTTTCCTAAAATGGACATTAAAATCTAAACACACAGCCAGTTGGTCTTTCTGATCCTCTTTTTTCTCTCTATCCATAAGAAGTAGGTCCCTTTTTGTATCTCCTACTTCCTGAATGACCTTGCTTATTTCCTGTTGTGAGTATCCTTTGGGTCCAAATCTTTGGCCTACATTTTTTGCATGATTAAAAAAATCATCCTGTGTCGTACAATTTCTTCTGAGCCTAATCATTTGTCCTTTTGGTATATTCAGTAACCACGGTGGAAAATGGCAGCTATCTTGAGGAATGTAGCCATTCCTATCAACACTCTTAAAAAATGTCTTTGTAGAAATCTTACCTTGTATTATTCTGATATCTAAGTCGAGGAAACTACTCTGCTCCCGACTATGTTTCCAAGATAGAACAATATTATTGTTATTCATATTTAGATTATTACAGAAACATATTAGATCTTCTTCTTTTCCCTTCCATAAAACTACTATATCATCTATATATCTTTTAAAAAATATTAATTCATTAGGGGGTCTCAGATATACTGCCTCCTCCTCCCAGTGTGCCATAAACATGTTTGCCACACTAGGGGCAAAACGGGCTCCCATGGCTACACCTTTAATCTGATTATAAAAGAAATTGTTATACAAAAAATAATTATGTTGCAAACAAAACTCTAAACCAGCGGTTCTCAACCTGTGGGTCGCGACCCCTTTGGGGTCCCCTAAGACCATCAGAAAACACATATTTCTGATGTGTAAAGAGCAGCTACTGTGTAGAAAGCAGCTGCTGTGTTGAAAGCAGCTACTCTGTTAAAAGCAGCTACTGTGTTGAAAGCAGCAGTATTGGAGGTAAAACGACACTCATGAAGTATAATTACTGGGTAAATAATTTTATGGTTGTGGGTCACCACAACATGAGGAACTGTATTAAAGGGTCACGGCATTAGGAAGGTTGAGAACCACTGCTCTAAACAGTCTAAGATATACTTTTTCTGTCCTCTTTTCAGATTTCCATATTTATTTAAACCCCATTCAGTTGCTTCCATGCCTTCAGTATGACCAATGATCGTATATAACGACGAAACATCTGCCGTAGCTAAAATGACATCATTACCATCGATATCTAATTTATCCAACAGTTGTATTAGGTGCTTGGTATCTCTCAAAAAGGACCTGGTTTCCTTCACTAACGGTTGTAGGAACACATCAACATATTGTCCCAATCGTGCTAATAATGATCCAATACCATTCACTATAGGGCGTCCTGGAGGTCGATTTTTATTTTTATGAATTTTGGGAATGGTGTAAATGATCGGGATCCTACAAATTTCTGGAACAAGATATCTGGCTTCTTTTTTATTTAGATATTCTTTCTCAAGCCCTCTTTTGATCAATCTCTCTAATCCCTTTTTATATTTGACCGTAGGATCTTTCTTAATAATTTGATAGGTGCTAGTGTCACTTAATTGAGTACTCAATTCTTCTAAATAATATTCTTTAGACATCACCACAATTCCCCCTCCTTTATCGGCCGGCCTAACCACTATGTCATTTCTCTGTGTTAACATCTTAATTCCTTTTTGTATATCTATATTAGGCCGTATCCTAGGGAATTTCAAAGATTCTAAATCTTGGCTCACCATTTTTTTAAAAACCTCAACTTGACAATTGCTAGTAATCTGGGGATTAAATAAAGATTTATTCCTCAATAGAGTATGATGAACATTACTATCTAGTGTACTACTGACCACATTTCTGGTTTTGGGTAAACCCATAAAATACTTTTTAATATTAACCTTTCTAATAAATTTCTGTAAATCTATAAATATATCAAATTTACAGGTGCGCATGCGCGGCCGCTGGGATCGGATGTCCCGGCACTAGCTCCGCACATCTCCGGCACTGACAGCAGCCCATAAAAGGGCATAGTGCTGCTTCACCCCCGGGGCCCCCCCGCCTTTCTCCGGATCTCGGGCACCTGATAATATGCCCGGAAAGACGGCGGTGAAGAGCTGTAGAGGCTCCCAGCTGCGGCTCCCTGCGGGGACTGGGGGATCCAAGATGGCGGCCAGATCGGCGCCCGCGGCTCCTGGTGCCTCCTCTGCCCCTATTGCAGCAGCACCTCTCCCTCGGAGGGAGAAGATGGGCTGCTCGTCCCACGCTGGTCCGGGGAGGACTGCAGCAGCATCATCAGCTGGGGTGAGTGACTCCCTGCAGCCCCCCCAGTCACCCTCCAGCCCTGTGCCACTAGAGTCCCAGGCTTCGGCCTGTTCATTGAGCCATAACTTCCCTGCATCCTCGCCCTTGAGCAGCGAAATAGCTGCCATTTTTTCAAGCCAGCATAGCGGTCCTGAGCCCGCAGATAATAGCCCGGCTTCCTCGCCAACGATTCCTCCTGACCCGCATAGCTCGGTTCGCAGATTTGCTGAAACGCGAATTAGACAGAGCTACCTCAAAACTGGCGGCTGATCTTAAGCAGGATTTTCAGGCCTTGGGCCACCGTCTAGACAGTATTGAGGCTAAAGTTGATGCGACAGTCCAAAGTATCTCCCAAAATTCTAACATGATCACCGACTTGCAAGATCGCCTGGAGGAGGCGTATTCTAAAATTGATGACCTGGAGAATCGGGCCAGGCGATACAATTTTTGCATTCGAGGTCTTCCTGAATCGGTTAAGGAGCTTACTAGCTGCGCACACACCCGCATGCGGTCTGCTATGCCTGCTATTGATGACCTTCACCTTGAGATTGATCGCATTCACCGGGCACTGATCCCCCCCCCCCAGCAAGGGGGGCCTCCTAGAGATATCATCGTCAAGCCTCATTTTTTCCAGGTTAAGGAAGCTGTTATGCGGTATGGCAGGGAGAATCCGGATATAGAGCTTGCAGGGCACAAGGTACAAATCTTTGCTGATGTCTCGTTGGCCACTATCCAGAGGCGGCGATCCCTTAAGCCACTTCTCTCTCACCTGGTCCAAAAGGGCATTAAATATCGTTGGGCCTACCCTTTTCGTCTACAGTTCACTCTTAATGGAAGGTCCTATGGGTTTGCTACATTCCAGGATGGCGAGGAGTTGCTGCTTCAGCTGGGTATTATATCTCGCAGTCCGACGTCCCATTCTCCTACGGGATCGGCTCCTCGACCTCCGCTGCTCCAGCCATTGTGGACTACTCCAACATCTAAGAAGAAGGGGTCCCGGAATCCACCTGGGAGGATTTCTTGAACTTCCGTGTTCTTTTGGGGACTTTTCGCTGGGATATGTTCATTGATGGCGGCCTCTCTGTGGCTCTTAAGAGCGTTGGCCGCTGTTGTTGTGTTGGTGTGGGGGGATGTGCTGAGGGTGGGACTTGGGGTGTTAATTGCATCTGTTTGCTGAATACCATTTCAAGTGGTTTTAATTGCTTTGTTTTTATGTTCAATGCGCTGTGCGTTTGATTTATTGTTGATGGGTTATAATTGCTGTCGGTGCCGGAGAGTGTCTTTGCGCTCTCCCTGATTGGAAGACTCTTCCCCGGGATTGTTTCTCTGGGCAGATCTATTCCACCACAGGGCTATTGCTCTGTATTTCCTGGTACATTGTTTCATTCATTTACTAGTACTGTTTCGTGTACCGCGGTCACTTGGCATTTGGACTTTTGTGTTCCAAATGTTCTCTTTTCTTTTTTTTTCCAATTTTTTTCTCTTTGTTTTTTTCTGATTTTTTTGGGGGTCAGCTGGCAACATTTAAGGACTTCTAGGGATCTTCATACTCTTAAGGAACAAGGGGTCTTTATTATGCTTAGTTCCATAATTATTTATCATGTCTTCCTTACGGTCTACTAGCGGAGAAATTCGCTTCCTTTCTCACAATGTTCAGGGGCTCAATTCCCCATCCAAACGCATACAGGCCTTTAGCTCATACCACTCCCTTGGGGCGGATATAGTTGGCTTACAGGAGACTCATTTTTCCCCCCTCCTTCTCTCCACGTTATATTCATAAAAATTACCCTCTCTGCTTTTTTCCTAATGCTACAGAGAAAAAGCGGGGGGTGGCCCTATGCTTTTCTCGCCGAGTGTCCTTTGTCGAATCTAAAATAATCTGGGACAAGGAGGGGCGATATCTTTTGGTGAAAGGCCACTTGGGAGGAAACCTTATCACTTTTATAATTTATTATACCCCCAATGCCAATGAGGTTGAATTTTTCCAATCTTTGCTAAGCACTCTGGTCGGAGAATTTGAGGGTGACGTTATTCTAGCTAGTGACACTAATTTAGCGGTGGACCAGACTCTGGATCGTTCCCAAACCGCCACGCTTCAGCCTCCTTCTAGACGGAGCCGTAAATTGGCTCAACTTTTATATCGATATGATTTTATTGATGCATGGAGGGAGGCTAATCCTACTTCTCGAGACTACTCCCCCTACTCCAGGGCTCATAATAGTTATTCTCGCATTGACCATATTTTTCTTCATACATATTCACTCCCCAAACTTGTTACTGCTAAAATCTTTTCCACGCCCTGGTCTGACCACGACCCGGTTTCTATCACCTTGTCGTCCGAGACTCCTGGTAAGACGGCTTTTCATTGGCATCTTAATGACTCTATTTTGGGTAACCCCTCTCATTGTCGGGAAATCTCCTCACACCTACAAATATTTTTTGATTTTAATAAAGCAGAGGACACGAACCCGGCGATTAATTGGGCAGCTCATAAGGCCTCAGTCAGGGGATATATTATTCAACTCTCTTCTCGTTTAAAAAAAGCCCGAAATGACCTACTTGCTACTAAAACTCAGTTGTATACTGAAGTGGTTGCTCAACATAAGCAACATCCCAGTTCTGATTTGTTGCTTAAACTTGACCAGGCCCGACTGGAACTTAACTTATGTCTTACTACCACTGCGGATAAACAACTTCGTTGGTCTAATCATAAATTCTTTACTTGGAGGGACAGGCCTGGCACCCTGTTAGCACGCAAGCTGACTCCTAGACATTCCCAGACGGCCCTCCCCAAGCTCAGACTGGACAACGGTTCGTTATCCCAGGACCCGGGTAAGATCCTCCACCAATTCCATTCTTTTTACTCTCAGCTTTATAGTTCGCCCACAGGGGGTTGTTCTTCTTCCTCTCTGGAGGCTTTTTTGGAGTCTATCTCAGTTCCCCCCCTCCGGGAGGCCCATAGAGAGCTAATGGAACAACCTATCTCCTGTGAAGAAGTTGGGAATGCGGTGAAATCCCTGGCCTCTCATAAGGCCCGGATGGTCTTCCCAATAATTACTATAAAGCTTTCCCGGACATTCTGATACCCCATATGGCCCTGTACTTTAATTATTTGCGGGAGGGGGAAGTGGTTCTCCCAGAGGAAAATAAGGCATTCATTAGTGTCATTCCCAAGCCTTTCAAGGATGCCGCTATGGTCTCCAATTACCGGCCTATTTCTTTATTTCATGTGATTTAAAGATTCTTACTAAAATCCTGGCCCTACGGCTCCATAACTTCTTGGCTTTATACATTCATGATGACCAATCAGGATTCATAAGTGGTCGACAAACATCGGACCAAATTTTAGGCGGACTATAGCTTTGCTGTCAGCTGTGCAGTCCAATTGGGATGGATCGTCGCAAAGGGAAATTTTACTACTGTCACTGGATATTCAGAAGGCATTCGACAGTCTGTCCTGGGACTATTTGTTTAGAACGTTGGACAGGTTTGGATTTGGCCCTTATTTTACAACGCTGTTGTGGGCCCTCTATTCTACTCTGTCAGCTCAAGTTTCCATTCGTGGACATAAATCAGTCCCTTTTTCGATAGAACAAGGAACTAGACAGGGATGTCCTCTTTCTCCGTTGCTCTTTGCGTTGGCGATGGAACCTCTTGCGATTGCTATTCGTGCTGATTCCACTATATCGGGTGTTACCTGTGGTCAAAGGGTTCATAAATGCGCCCTATTTGCCGACGATGTTCTTATGTACATATCTAATCCTCGAACGTCTCTGCCTGGTTTCTTCCATCTGTTTCATCGGTTTTCTGAGGCCTCCGGTCTTACGCTCAACTCATCTAAAACTGTTGCTTTAAATATCTCGTTACCCGATTCAGAGGTTCGCTACTGCCGGGAAAACTTTGATTTTCAGTGGGCCCCTGGTTCTCTCCCCTATCTAGGGATTCTCCTTACGAAATCTTTATCGACGCTATACCAGGCCAACTATCTCCCGCTTTTCAAACGACTTAAAAATGATTTATTAGCCTGGCAGGATCTTTCACTTTCCTGGTTCGGTAGAATTAATTCTATTAAAATGACCTTCCTACCTAGATTATTATACTATTTCAGGACGTTACCAATTCAGTCTCCAGATTTGTATGGAAGGGAAAGCACCCTAGGCTGAACGAATCTACTTTATTTTCTTTGAAGAGGCATGGCGGTTTGGGACTCCCTAATCTTTTCGCATACTTTCAGGTGGCCCAAATAGCACAACTATCTTGTACTACGGCCAGGGGATATGTCCCCCAATGGGTTGGGATAGAGGCTCTTTCGTGCCGTCTATATGCTATTGGTACTCTTATGTGGCTTCCCAGTAGATTGCGCCCTCCTATTTTGTGTCCTACTCTATCCTATTCATTGTCAGTGTGGGATAGATGGCGAGCTTGTAAACCTTTCTTCTCTCCGCATACCCCGTTGGCTCCGGTGTTTGGTAATCCTGAGTTTGCCCCTGGTTTATCTTTCGCGAGGTTCCAAAGGTGGATTAATAAGGGGTTGCTACGTATTGGGGATTATTTGGATGGGGTTCGCCCTCGGTCTCTTCATTATTTTGTGAATTTTTGTGGGATGCCTCGTGGAGAGATATTTCGTTACCATCAACTTCGCTCTTTTATTGATAGCAAACTTAGACTACTCACAGAACCTTGTGCGCTTACTTCCCTCGAGGTTTCCTGTGGGGCAAGTGGGATGATGCGAGGTCGCTTGTCCATTGTTTATGCTTTGTTGGTTGATCCCCTAACTAAATTATCTTACATGATTCTATGGGAACGGGATTTAAATAGTTCATTAGATTTGGATACCTGGCGGACTGCGGCCCATGCCCTATCGAAGATTTCGATTAACACTGATCTTGTTGAATCTAACTACAAAACGCTACTTCGATGGTATTTGGTTCCTGCTCGCCTAGCCATAATGTATCCTTCCGTTTCATCTGGCTGTTTCCGACGCTGTGGTCAAGAGGGTACCATGTTCCACGTCTGGTGGAAATGTCCAGTCGTGAGTAGGTTCTGGATCCGCATATTTAATTTTCTTTACTCAGTGACAGGAATTAATATCCGTAGATCACCGGAAGTGGCCTTGTTTAATATACTGCCCTCTGATGTTCCCAAAAATCGATTAAATTAATTTTATATATCATACTGGCGGCTTGCATTACCATAGCTAGGAGTTGGAAACAATCCTTGATCCCGCTGCAAAGAGTGAAACAAAAACTCAACTGGATAATGGTTAATGATAAACTGACGAGTATCGTCACTGATGATGTGTCCAGATTTGAGAGGACTTGGGATCCTTGGATTAATTATATTACTGTATCATGAGTGTCTGGCAGCTGACCCCCCCCCCCCTTATATTTTTTTTTTCTTTCACTTAAGAGTACTTTCCTTTTCGTCTCTCTCTTCCTCTCTTTTTCTACTATTCGTTGAAACATTTTTTTTCTCTCTGTTATTTTTGTTTCATTTTGGTTTAATTTTTGTTTATTGATCTATGAAACCTGTATGTTTTGATGGCTATGACATTTTTTGTGTGAATTGTAATGCTATTGTCTGCTAATCTTTTTATGTACCTACCAGTGTTATGATTATAATTCTACATCTTGTTCCACCATGCGGGTGGGCCCTTTTTTTTTCTCTTTTATTGTTTGCCATCTTGTTTTACGCTTTATTATGCTTGTTTCTCAATAAAAATATTGAAATATAAATACATCAAATTTATTTGCTGGCCTGGGTGGAGCAAACTTTAATCCCTTATCCAACACAAGGATTTCTTCTTTGGTAAGTTCAGTACCACTAATGTTAAAGACACCTTCTCCTACTACTCTCTTTTTCTCTTGGACCTTCCGTCCTGCTCTACAGCCTCTTGCCTTCCTGGACTTCTGTTGGTCCATCCTTCTCTCCGGGGACTTTTCTCCCCATATTCCTTCCCTAAAAAATTCTTCTGCTGATATTCATATTCTAATGGTTCAAACCTATTGTATAGCGGGATTGGGCTCCTACCTTCAAATCTTGGTCCTTGCCACCCTTCATACTCCTGTCTAGGACTTCTAGGATAACAAGATCTATTCTCCTGTCTGGGACTTCTAGGAAAAAATGGTCTATTCTCCTGCCTAGGCTGAAAGAATGGTCTATAGGGCTGCTGATAATAGTTGTGATTAGGTTTCGGGTAGTATGGTCTATATGGGGGACGATAAGGTTTTCCATACCCATTATTCTTCCCCTGTGGCTTTTTATGAAATGAACCTCCATTTCTCGGTCTCCATCCATTATATGGCATATGATATCCCTTTTCTCCTTGGGGATAGTTCACTTGAAGATTTCCTTTACCTTGACCTCTAAATTGTGTTGGGTATTCATTCACATGCCCCTTAGTAGGTTCTATAGGAACTTCTTTAATGGGAGTGGTATTAGCTGAATTAAAATCAGACTCTACACCTGAAGTTTGCCATTTAAAAACCTGATCCTTACTAAAATCGTTCACATCTCTATGATACTTTTTCATTTTTTTATTTTTCACTTCTAAATCTATTTTCTCTAAATCCTTACTCAATCTTTTTGCAAGATTGTTCATCTCTATGGATTCCTTATACGGTTCCATTTTTTCTTTAATCTCTAAAATCTGTGTCTCTAAAATCCTCAATTTTCTCTGTTTACATTTTAATAAAAATTTAATTAATTCCAAACCCTTTTCTTGAAAAAAGTCAAACCATTCAACTTTGGACTCCTGATCTACTAGTCCATCACTAATAGGCACATCCCATCTCAATCTTCTTGGGACTAGCCTATCCTTGAGATATTTTTCATGGGTCGTCATATCCCACCACAGTTTGACTTTTTTCTCCATCACATGACCAAGTCTTCTATACAGGGTATTTAAATCACCTGTAGATTCATGGGTAGTTTTACTAAAAATGTCCTCATATCAAAATATATTAAAATATATTAAAATAGATCATGAAAATATAACCAGAAATCCTAATTGTACCAATTTCATACCCATATCGAATCAAAAATCTGAAATAAAACAGTTTAAATCAAACTCAATATTCAATCCTCTAGGAAAATACGTTTGCATATTATAAATCCATTTCAATTCTAATTTGCTGAGGTTACGTCATAGTCAAGGCCACAGGAAATAGAGGTGGATCGATGAGTAGGTGAGAACCCTCCTTTGAGGGCGTTTCCTCTCATTGTGTTGGGTATATTAGGAGAGATTGTCACTATGAATGACAGCCCTGAGGAAGTCACATGACACTGTGACGCAACGCGTCGGCCTGAGGTAGTGACGCACTTGCGGCGTGGCGGTCATCTTGGTACACCTGTACACCCAGCTGTACACCCATACATACATGCCCTCATCTGAAAGCATGAGGTTTTGGACAGGATCGGCTGCTATGTGAGTGAAGATCTGTTGTTATTATTGTCCCTACTTGACAAATAAAACATACTGCACTATGGGAGGATCTATTTTATGTCTTATTTGAGAGATTGATGCTACATCTTACCTGGAGAGGAGCCATTGCTGGAGTATTAATTTCTGAGGTATTGGGGTGCGACAAAGAGCAGCATTTGGAGTGATAGCTTACTTGGAGGATCTGTGAGAGGGATCCACTGAAGCGCTTTGATCCGCAAAGGTCGAAGTGATAAGGTGACAGGCTTATCCAGATGGTGGTCGGATTGTCATATTCACTTGCACACAAATACCTACACGAGTTTCTGTCATTTTTTGGGTCATTACCAGCAGCTTTTGGACTTTGAGAGCACGAGTGTTTGCTAATGTTTGATCACTATTAGCATTGATTGGACTTTGAGAGCACTGTTTTATTTATTGTTATATTGTGTTTTTCACTACACGAGAGGCACGTGTGATTTTTATTCACAGAATATATATATATATATATATATATATATATATATATATATATATATATATATATAAATGAATTTTTTTCACATGTTTTAGGTTATTTAATTAATTTTGCAGATTTTTTTGAGTAATGAGCACTAATTATTTTTAATTGATATTTCTATCACAATTTTGGATGTAATTTTGTGTTCACTTATCACTAATTTGTTAGATATATATGTGTGTTTACACCTAAAGGAGTAGCGCTATATTCTTTATTGTATTAGTTTATGGTAATCACTGGTATATGATTTAATGTTAGCAGCTTCTCTTCGTTTGTTTTTTATAGTTGAAACACTTGTGAGCGCAGGAGGTTCACACCATTAATGAAAGCTGCACAGACATGTATTATTTATTACAGGTTGAGAGAGACATGGGCTTTTCACAGCATAGTCTCTATACATCCCTAGTACAAAGGAGAGTCTAGCTGAGAATCACTACTTCAGTAAAACAGTTCAGAAAAGTTATTTGTGCTTGCCCTCATAAACAGCATTCCTCTCAGTGAAGTCCTGGGTAGCTCTGAAATACAGGTCAATAGGTGGAGGGATCCCAGACCTGAGGATACAGAGGGACCACCCTACTGAAAGTGCAGTACTTTGTAGTAGAGGAAGTTGCTCCCCACAGTAGCTGGGTCTTCTGGAGAAGCTGCATGCTATGAGGTTCCTGCATGGCTGCCTGCACACTAGTTTTAACAGGGAAGGACAATCTGGCCTCCGAATATGCACCCAGCTATCTCTGCCAGGGGTTTAGCTAGCATCAGGTACCCAGGGTATGTGCCCCGCATTTCCTGACCTGAGGCATTGTACTGGGGGGATAGACTTTCCTGGGGAGGGGGGAATATACTGGGGGACAGACTGACTTGGTGAGGGGGGCTGTACTGGAGGACAGAGTGACCTCAGGGGGGAGGGGGGGGGTATTGTACTGGGGGACAGATTGACATGGGGAGGATTGTACTGGAGCACAGACTGACCTGGTGGGGGAATACCTAAGATTGGTGCTGTGGGTGAGAGGATTAGTGCAAAAAGAAGGGGTTTGGGGGGGAGAGGATTTGGGCTGGGGAAGTAGAATTTGGAAAGAGGATTTATGCTAGGAGGGCAAAGTTAGAGAGAATTTGAAAGGGGGGGTGATTTATTATGTGCCCTTTGGACACTGGTGACACCCTCCTGACCCCTATGGACCTGTGGGGGACCCCCAGTGGTAGGGTCAACTGACATTTACCGCAGAGTCGATGTGTAGTGACAGAGGACTAAAAAAACACTGGACTTCAGTCACTTTAAGAATTTTGTTCTAGGTTTTAGGCTTTATTCACATGAGCATGCCAATCTGTACACCTTTGTGAAGGGCTGTCTTCACCCATGAGGGATGCACAGTTGTTTTGTGACTGTACATCTGTGCAGGACAGATACATGAATCAGAACGCAGGCAGACTGCGTTCTTATCTCTGCAGTTGTACTGTTGGAGATGCACTTGGAGACCGATGCAGGTCTGTGCAGCTGCTTGTCTGTCATTGATCTGAACAGGTTGCCTGCATGCAGCTGCATGGAGCACCTGTGAATCCCATGTGGGTGAAGACAGCCCTTCACACAGGTATATAGCTGTATAAATGAGGTCTGAATAAGACCTGTAGATACCCATGGCAGCATTTACAAACACTAGATCCACTTCCAGCTTGAACAGTGTAAAGGACAGCTGGGTAGCACACTTCTATGTGCATCCTCCCAAACTTCTGTGTATACCAGAGAGTTGAATGGTCCCTGTGGGAAAGCAGCCTCTCCCTGGCTCCTTTCTCCAGCAGGGTCCTCCTGTTGGTTTTCAATCTGAGTTTAACTCGACCAGGCAGGATAGCTTTTGCAAATCACTGCTGGTCCCACTCTAGCTCACAGAAAAAGCAGATGTTAGGCCCCACACAGGCTACAGGCCAGGGGCGGACTGACAACTCATGGGGCCCCCGGGCAAACGGGGATCATGGGGCCCCTGTGTCATTGCCCAAACTCAAAAAAGCCTATGAAAAAGGTACCAGGGGCATCTCATGGGGCTCCCTACTGACCCCGGGCCCCTGCTACAGGCCTAACAAGTCAGACTAGAAGCAGCACACCTCTCAAGGCCAAAGCACAGGAGGATAAAGCCTCACAAGGTCAGCCCCATCTATTTATATCCTCTCCTAGTTTGCACCACTGGCAATAATCCTCCTAGTGGTTCACCATGGGGAACATAAATATTCATAAACCAACATTACTGTTGTCTCACTCACTGATACCTACTGGCAATAAGGAGAGGCTTCAGCAACACTGAGTTAATGCCAGATGAGTGTTTACTGCCCAGCATACTAAATTTAGATTTAGGGCAGGGTGGCAACATGGGATTCTATATTGTGGCTTTTTCAAGACCTTTGTATACTATGTCAGTTACCTGCAAACTACCCTCCATTTTCAGAGTCATGGCAGACCTTTGGTCTGACCCAGTCTCTAAAGCTTATTATCTTGTGCATATGTCTCTGCATTTGGATTAACATACCTGGATATGTAACTGTATGTATGGCAGTCCTACTGCAGCAGGTAACCTTATTTCATGCTCCCCCACTGTTTTAGGGAGTGACTCGCATAAAATCCTTAGGAGGTTCTAATGCCTTTACTTTGCAGCATGGGACCATGAATTAGTGTAAAAAGACCCAGATCTTAATAATTCCACATATTTTCTATAAAACTAGCATTGAATATTTTTAACCTCCCTGGCGGTATTCCCGGGTGTAGCTCGGGGTTAACTTTCAGTATCAAAAATGGTAACCCCGAGCTACACTCGGGATTACCCTGCAGCGTTGCTCAAGGATTCCCTCCAGCACTTACCTTGTCCTTCACTCCCGCAAAGTCCCCCCTGCAGCATCCCCAGCCATCTCCTCCGGCATCCGTCTTCTGGGTTCCTTTTCCCTGCAAGCGTCGGGACATACGTGTCAGGGCTCCGGGTATGACCAGAGGTGTGTGGACTGACACAGGGAAACGCAGGCTTCAGATCTGGTATAAACAATATAATTTATTAAGACTAACAATACAAAACACAGTGCAAAACTAAACCTAAACATAGTGCAAACAAACCAAACCAAAGCACCCACAGATAACAATACATACAATGCAAGAGTCGTCAGGCAGGCCGGGTCAGTAGCAAACGGGAAAACGGAGTACCAGGAACAGGCGGGAGAGTGGTCGGGGTCACAAGCTGGGTTCAGTAACTCATGGGCAGCGCGGTACAGAGGGTCAGGGAGAGAATGGTTAGGGTCACAAGCCAGGGATCAAACAGGAGAAGTCAGCAGAGGTCAGGATCAGGCAGGGTCGGCAACAAGTCAGACAGGAACAGGAATACAGGATACAAGATACAGGGGCCCATGGAAAACACACACCACGGCCTTGACTGTGAGTCTGGCCATTCCTTAAATACAACCCCTGCAATCAGCTTCAGGTGTTTGGCTGACTGCAGGTGTGAGTCTCTGATTGCTGAGAGCACCCGCTGGCCAGCCCTGGTACTGCAGCCCACAAGGCAGGTGAGTCCCACCATTATTGGCAAGTCCATTCCTGACAATACGGGACGTACAGTGGACCAAACCAGGGGGGAAATTCAAAAATTTTAAAAGTGACATTCACTCAATACACTAAAATCTCATAGTATAACATTACTGTATCAAACCATTTCACATACATTTTGTCCCTAGTGCTTTGTCCTGTGCCCTGCCTGCATTTTTACTGTTCTTTCTGCCTGGAAACTGAGAAAAGTCCATGGTGTCCAAAAAGCGTCCCTTTAGGTCAAAAGCAATTTTAGACCAGCTAGAGAACAGCGATAGTAAATTAGAACCACTTGCAGAATTGAGTGATGATTTTGGGGAAATTCATCATCAGACACTGAAAACAACTTGGCGCTGTTTCAAATTTCAGTGTTTTTGGTTTGATTACATTATTGAATTAAATTTATTATTATATTATTATTTTTTATGATTATTTATTATATTATAATATATGATTTCGTGTTTCAAATTTTATCATACCCGGGATGTTTATTAGACTCTTGTTCGGACAGATTTCAGTGAGTTATTCCTAAGAATTACAGGCCTACAATAAAAAAACAACATATTTCCATGCAAAAAAATGTACCGCTTTGAGCACAGAAATACTGACATAGTCAGACCGCTAGGGAGGTTAAACAGTGCACTGGAATTCCCCTTTTTTTAACACAAACTAAATGTAGTAAACAGTGATCATTCCCTTAGCAGCTGAAGAGACCAGCGCCTTCAATGTGATAGGTTCAATATTGTCTCTTTAAAACCGAATATCAGATGTCATGCATAGATTTTAATAAATACAGTATATGGTTTTATAAGGATTTACTACACTATGGCCTCTGTATGACACCTCTTGCATGGGAACCCTGGAGAAGCTGGAGTTAAGAAGGGGACTGTTGAAAGTGGAGGAGTTTGGTGGAAAGCGATTTGAAAGGCACTGATCTGGTAAGGTGCATGGAATGACACTATTAAACACTTGCATGCAGTGGATCTGGATCATTTAAAGGGATATGCTCTATTTTCATGGTATGGAAATGCGAGTGGTTTTAAGTTTAATTTTCAAGCGCTGTTTACAAGCGATATCACATTATATTAGTCTTTATCTTTTGGGGACCATTTGCACAAGTCACGCTGGTAAAGACTGGGAAGAAGGTGGAATGATTTATTAAAAGCACAGTTTATTGGTTCAGTAAGGAGCTTGGAGTATCTTTGGCGCAGTGATACACTTGGTGGATCCTTCTATTGGTGTTAATGGGAATACATACTTAATATATTTTAAACAAAAAAAATTACGGGCAAGTGCCTGATTCTGTGAACACTGATTTTGTGTGCAATGTATTACAGGTGACAGTGATCAGAAACCCTGACGCTATCTGACGTCGCTAGTGGCACTAATACAGTGGTCAGAGAAAAATACTGTACACTGACACTGTACTATCGGCACTGCAGGATGGCAGGGTGCAATCAAATGGTTAAATGTGGCAATCAAGGGGTTAAAATGTCTCTAACGTGTGTGGGTGCAGTGTGCTGCTTTTACTCACATGTGATGTCTTTCGTCTCTCTCTGGAACAAAATGGTTCCATGGAGAGAACCAGCTAGATCCTGTGCTTGTATTTGCTCTGCATCTCCATTCGCTGTAGCTCAGCAGAGTCCTGGCCAAAACCCGCTGACATACTACAACGAATGACATGAATGGGTGTCAGCAGGGGGGCTTGCGTATGCGTGCTCTAAACCTGGATGAGCAAAGCGATGTAAAATGTGTATAAGACTCACTTTGTCGGACTTACGAACGTCCTCCCGGAACGGAACTCTTTCGTAAGTCGGGGACTTACTGTAATTGTCCAGCTTCAATCACTTCAGAAAATGTCAGGATGAAGTCATATCTCCTGATGTGCATATTTTTTCCAAGTCCATGCTTCAAAACAAAAGTCACTGGGCCAGCATTACAGACAGACAACTAGCATTTTTTAGAAGATATCTTAAGTGGCAGCCTCCATACTCTCTCAGTACAGGTTTCCTTTAAGTATTGCAAACCTTTAGCTACAGCTCTTTTTTACATGTTCATCAAATTGGTTCAGCACTTTTAATCTACTTCAAAGTTTCAAGTTTGCCAAATTTGTATCCTTTTAAATATTTGAAAAGACTCCGGGTAATGTGATATGGAAACAATGGAATGCAGATATTCCAGACCTGCTTGAGCAGAGCTGGAAGGATTTTTTTGGCTCATATTTTGACATAATTATCTCTGTACAAGATCTCACGGAATTAAGATATTTTCAAATAGAACACCTACCTGACTATTTACAATGGGTTTAACACACAAATATCTGTCAGAACTACCAAGTGTTGGATGGGGATACTCTACATATGGTATAGGGATGTTCTATAGTCAACCCATTTTGGTTGCTGAATTTATTTCCCACAATGTTCTCATCCTATCTGTATTTTTGAGGAGCTGGATTTGAGTACAGCCAAAGAAAACTTTTAGAAGACTGCTACTTTATTATACTTGGAAAACCATAGTCCTAAACTTTTGGTTAATAAAATGCTCCCTCTTTATGGAATCACGTATGATGTGCAAGGATGTCCTAAAATTTTTTTAATAAAATCTGAGGCAAGTGGGTTGCATGGAACCAACTCCAGTGCCACCAGAACTTGATGGCCTGATGTTCTCCCCCCTTTTAATATGTTATTGGTCCACATTTATTTTTATTTATTACAGGTACTTGTATGGTGCCATCAATTTACACAGTGCTTTACATATATATTGTACATTCACATCAGTCCCTAACCCTCAAGGAGCATACAATCTAAGGTCCCAAACTCATATTCATACATACACATACTAGGGCCAATATTTTAGACAAGAGCCAATTACTACCGAGCATGTCTTTGGAGTGTGGGAACAAACCCACGCAGGCACAGGGAGAACATGCAAACTCCAGGCAGGTGGTGCTGTGGTTGGGATTCGAACCAACGACCCTAGTACTGCCAAGTGGAAGTGCTAGCCATTTAACCACTGTGCTACCCACGTCTATTGCTTCTCCATTTTACTTTAAAACCAGGTTTTTAAAAATAACAATCACACCATCTTATCTCTGTAAAAAGACTATCTTTATTTCTTAGAAACTCTTAAATGTATGCACAAGCCCTGAAAAAGCTGAACTGAACAGAACTGTTGATTATTGGTAATTTTGTGGGTTTTTGTGTTTTTTTCATTGCTTATTTTGTGTTTTTTCTTTCATATGTACTAATTAAAGTTTATAAAGGCATAATGTTTTTTACCTTAATGCATTGTCTGCATTAAGATAAAAAAAACTTCGGAAAGCAGCTCCCACTAGACTTGAGCCCGATCTAGATCCAGCGATGTGTACGACAGCGGTGGCTCTCTCCTCATTATTTCAGGCAGCAGGGGAAGTCATTGGCTCCTGCTGCTGTCAAAAACAGCCAATAAGGAGGGAGAGGGGGTGGGGCCAAGCTGTGCTGTGTATCTTATGGACATACAGAGCCAGCTCAAGAGTGAGCATGCACGAGTGCCCCCATGGCAGCTGGCTATGGAGCACTTGGCAAGGAGAAAGCGCCGGGAGCACCGTCTGGGGACCCCAAAAAAGAAGGATTGGGGCTGCTTTGTTCTGAACCATTACACAAATCAGATAAGTATGACATTTTTGTTGTTTTCAAAAAATAAAAACTATGCTTATACAATCACTTTTAAGGCTTGCAGAGTGTAACTGCACCTGCAAAGTGCAGTCTATTTGTCTTTAGTAAATCAACCCCACTCTTTTATGTTTTTAATTTTGACTTTACTTCAATATTCTTTGGAATGATGGATGCCTTACACACACAATGACACAAGATAGTAGCGACAGAAGACAAGGAAATAGTCTAATGTTTCATGTGCTTTGATCCTGATGAAAACCAAAGCTGACACAGGAAAACAAAACGGTGTATTGGCGTGAGAAATGAGAACAATGAAACAGAAAAGCAACATTTAAGCAACTCTAGGCAGCAAGTAAAAGCCTGCATCGTCTTCTACTCTTCACGGATACAACTGCCACAGGAAGGGCAAAGGTGTCTGGCTTCATCTCTCTGTTAAGAAGCAAGATGGTGGCATCCCAAAAGGAGGAAGATAGGTATTTGGGTATAGGCTGGTAGAGTTTTTATCCACTATGTTCTAATTGATTTGTTTACAAGCTGTATAGGGTGTATAGTAATTTTTTTCTATGGTTTTGGTAAAAATTGGAAAAGTAAAAAGCTGCTTGAAATAGGTTTGTATATAGTTTCCCATGATCATTAACAGCCAGATTTAGCAGGATATTCACTGTTCCAAAAGGTGTAACTTTACCTTCTAACCAATCATTCTGGGCTGCGACGCTTCCTTTTCTGATATTGCTATTCTCTGCATATAATGATTTTTGGAGGCTGCAGCAGGGTCAGATCAGGGTTATCCATAATTTCTTCATTAATTATGAGCAATATTTACATTTGGACAACAGTGTATCCATGGTGTGTATGATAAGATACATTATATATTACACTTGTTTTCAAATGGGCAAAGTAAGGTACTAAGGGCACAATGGCTTGCTTAATCACAGGTTTGGAGACTACATAGATAGAAGAAATGTCTCCTAATGGTTCTTTACAAAGTGGGTATCCAAAATAAAAAAAATAATTTATTGTACCCTGGTGACTGTTTCCACAATTCCACTGAATCTGCAATAGTCTCTTTCAAAAAAAAAAAAACTCTTTCACATCTTAAGCTAAGTTTTCATACTACTGAGGGGACCTTAATTTTTACATGTTTAAATTTATAATCAATGTCTGCAGATACTTTCACCACAGACCCATGCTATCTCCCCTTACCATCATACCATCTGATATAACCAGAGGCTTTAACACTTTTTAACAGTCCCCTGTGGGCTAAACTGGGGCTCAGTTATGTGTAACAGTTACAGTTGGGTACATATATATTTGGACACAGGCACAATTTTAGTTTTTTCAGGTATTTAACAAAACATATTCAAGCTATAGTTATATAATGGATATGGGCTGAAAGTGCACACTCTCAGGTTTAATTTGAGTGTATGTACATCCAAATTGGAGGAAGGGTTTAGGAAATACAGCTCTTAAGAGTAGCCATCCCCACTTTGTCAAGGGACCAAAAGTAATTGGACAAATGAATATTATGATAAATAAAATGTTCATTTTTAATATTTTGTTGAGAATCCTTTACTGACAATGACTGCCTGAAGTCTATAACCCAAAGACTGGGTTTCCTCCTTTTTGATGCTTTGCCAGGCTCTACCTGCAGCTGCCTTCAGTTGTTCATGCTTTGCGGGTCTTTCTATCTTTAGTTTTGCCTTCAGCAAGTGAAATGCATGCTCAATTGGGTTGAGATCAGGTGATTGACTAGGCCATTGCAGAATATTTAACTTCTTTTCTTTCAAAAGCTCCTGGGTTGCTTTTGCAGTGTGTTTTGGATCATTGTCCATATTGTGAAGCGCCATCCAATTAACTTTGCTGCATTTGGTTGAATCTGGGCTTACAGTATATCTCTAAACACTGCAGAATTCATCCAGCTGCTTCTTTCACATCATCAATAAACACCAATGACCCAGTGCCGCTGGAAGCCATGCATGCCCATGCCATCACACTGCCTCCACCATGTTTTACAGATGACGTTGTGTGCTTTGGATCATGAGCTGTTGCAGGCCTTCTCCACACTTTTTTCTTCCCATCATTCTGGTACAGATTAATCTTAGTTTTATCCATCCAAAGACTGCTTTTCCAGAACTGGTCTGGTTCTTTTAGATGTTTTTTGGCAAAGTCTAATCTGGCCTTTCTATTCTTCAGGCTTATAAATGGTTTGCACCTTCTAGTGTACGCTCTGTATTTGCTCTCGTGAAGTGTTCTCTTAATTGTAGACTTTGACAATGATACGCCCACCTCCTGGAGAGTGTCCTTCATTTGTCTGGATGTTGTGAATGGGTTTTTCTTTACCATAGATAGGATCCTGCGATCATCCACCACTGTTGTCTTCTGTTGACGTCCATGCCTTTTTATGTTGTTGAGCTCACCAGTGCGTTCTTCTTTCCTCAGAATGTACCAAACTGTTGATTAGGCCACTCCTAATATTGCTGCTATCTCTCTGATGGATTTGTTTTGTTTTTGAAGCCTTACAATGGCCTGTTTTACTTGCATGGAAGCTCCTTGGAATCCATGATGTAAGTTCACAGCAATAGATCCCAAATGCAAATACCACACTTAGAATCAACTCCAGACATTTTACCTGCTTAATTGATGAAGAAATAATGAAGGAGCAGCCCACACCTGGTCATGAAACAGCTTTTGATTCAATTGTCCAATTACTTTTGGTCCCTTAGAAAAGGGGGGATGGCTAATCTTAAGAGCTGTAATTCCTAAACCCTTCCTCTGATTTGGATGTACATACACTCACATTAAACCCAAGAGTGTGCACTTTCAGCCCATATCCATTATATAACTATAGCTTGAATATGTTTTGGTAAATATCTGAAAAAAATATATAATTGTGCCTGTGTCCAAATATATATGGACCTAACTATATATTCACAGGGAATTTTCAAATCCTTATTCCTATTAAAACAAAAGCAGGAGACAGATTAATAGAATGGGTGCCACTATAAAGCTGTATTTCATTAAACTATAAGAAAAATTTTTATAAATTTTGGACAGGGGGAGGAGGCTCAGATCCCCTGCTAAGTGTTTAATAAAGTCTGGGGCCCTGCTGGGGTGATTCACCCCTCTCTTTGATTTCTGATCATTCTCACATAGACAGTAGGCCCTACATTTTAAAGTCATGGCAGCAAGAGGAAATCATCCAATGTGAACAAATGCTCTGATGACTACTGTCTAAGATGGAAATCCCCTCACTTTGGAGAGGTTTCCTCTCACTTCCTGTTGCATGTGCAGTGCAGAACATAAAGGGAAATCTTCTCAGTAGGACAGACAGCAAAAAAAACATGTGTGATTCAACATCCATCCATTATCTGTCAAAAACACCTCAGCTTATGTGTCCACATTTTGAACGTTGCAAATACTAGGATCTGCATGTACCTACTCTTCAACTTCATTATGCCATAAACACTAATATTGTACAAGCATGGTGTTCATGGACTCCCAATATTATTAACTTAGGATGAGCACAAGCAACAATATATAGGTGTAGATGTTGTGTGTATTTTAAAAAGTAATGGAAATGAGCTGTTCTATGATGTTAAACACTTAAATTTCAGTAATGATTTTGAAGTGTATCAGTAAGTACCATTTAAAAATTACAGTACCCATAAGGATTTACCTTTTCAAACCCCTCTATGCATTTATTAATTATAATGCGCATTCCACAAGGCAGTGCGCCTACAAAAAATACTTTTTTGTAAGGTCAGTACTATAAACTATACAATACAAAAAAAATAAATTCTGGATGCACAATACTTATAAATTAGTGTCATCTATGTTATGTATTTAGCAGGTGAGCCTTTTGGCATTTAAAGGCATATTTTCACATACCCACCAAAAGACCAAAACACATAAAAGCATGAGAGATTGCATTTTGCGGCTGGCGGAAGGACCCACAATGCCCCGTAAGAGACAAGTATTCAAACACACTTAGAGGTGTCTACTACAGTGCTTCTAGCTCTGCAAAACAGGGAAGATTGGAAGCATCACCCATGCAGCTGTTGGCATTTTTTAAAGAAGTAATGGTCACTTTATTGAATGTATAGCTGCATTATTGCATGTGTGTCTTACACTTACAGTATCTGGAGTTTAGCATTAACATTAATTTTAAAAAAATGTACTCCAATTTTTAAAATACACTTATCACTATTTTAAAAACAATCAATTTGAATTGTAAAGTTCACTCCTCTAGTCAATTTTGAGCTAAAGAAAACATGACTGTTTAACATAGAATGCATTACAACTATTGAAATGCAAACGTGGATTAACTTTTTCCACATTGCCACCCATTAGGTCATTGTTCAAAATTTGGATAAAGAACAGAGCTGCTGATATGTATAACTGAAAACACCACATAACATTTATGATGAGGCACAACAGTTAACAAAACATTGTAGTGAAATGCATTATATTGCTGCCATCTACTGGTGCTTCACTGGTGCAAGTGAACATTTGCCAAAAAAGCTAAAGAAACTAATTTTAAAATTCAATTCTTTTTAGTACAGAAAGTGAGACCACAAAATGTCAATGTATGGAATATCTTTAATTGAATTGAATCCAAAAAGCTGTAGTAGCAAGATTTCTGAGAGTTCATATTCCTCAGAAGAAAAATAATCAGAATATCAATTTGTTAATTTTGTTCTATTTAACTAAGTAACTCTGCTGAATATTATTAAAGTGTTTACAGTATTAAATATTTTATTAATGTACCTCTCTAGTAGTTAGATTAAAGCCTACCCTAGACAAACCTTTTTAACTCCTTTGCATCAACAGTACGCATATATGCAGCCTCTCGGCGGGTGGACCTTGATGTTGCGAAGCCGCATATATGCGTACTAAAATGTAAACAAATCTGTGCCAAGAGCGCACACCTACCAGCGGATAACTGAAAGCTCCGGATCTCTACCTGGGAATGGAAGCTTTCAGATCATGAGTCCGCTGTAATAGCCAATCATGACAGTCACATGATCATAAACCCCGCCCTGCCTTCCAGCATCAGAAACCCCCGGAGGTGTCGATGTTAAGGGGTTCAAGTGGTACTTACCTGTCCAGGGATCCAGCACCGTCCTCACCCAGTCTAGTTCTTTACTAGCATTCAGGTTCCCAGCGCCGGCATCCAGAGGGTGGGAGGAGGGCTTAAAGTGGAACATCTCTTTTTGGATGAAGTTCCACTTTAAAATACAAATTAATCCATAGGCTTTAGTATTCACTTTTAATCCAGACAGTATTATTTTTTGCCACAAGATGTCCTCAGCCTTTCAACTATAAATAAAGGCAAAACTTTTTTTTATTTATTTAGTGTAGGTATTTTGTTTTAGTTTTGGATAGAGTGAAGATGGATTAGGACACTTTCAGTTTTTTTATTGCTGTCTGTACCCCCGTTAAGGAGATTTGCCATCTCTATTTGTCCTGTTTATCATTAGCATTGAAAGTGAAAGTAAAGAAAACCCCAAATTTTGGGTTGTCCCCAGAAAAGTAATAGAGTGGAAATCTTCCAACAGGGACACTAGTTCTGGTGGCCTGGTGTGCCAATGGATTCCCCTAATTTGCAGGGATTTTCTCTCACTTCCTGTTTGGCTATGGGACAGGAAGTGAAGGGAAATCTCCACATTGGGATACACATGGCAAAAAAAATCTGACACGAGTTATAACCCATCCTTTGCTTTATCCAAAATGAAAAAAAACATTTTGCCTATGATTCTGTTTTCATGTAGAATGAAGCCCAGAAATACTCACTCTGAAATACTGTGGATATACTGTGGGTGCAGGGTCTCATGGGCCCACCCCCTACTCACCAATGGGAGAACAAGAAGAGGATGCTGTTCATCATGTGACAAGCCGGAAGACTTTGGATAGAGGAAAGGAAAATGAAAAAGTCAACAGAGCCAACACGAAGCTGGACTTAAAAAAAAAAAAAAAATGCTGCCAAAATCAATACACCCACAGAGACGCATTTTACCTTATTTCCTTGCAATGGGAAAAAGTAATGGAAATATTTGTGGAAACAGAATCTGACAGCTTAGGAAAGTCTGTGTCAGTGACCACCTCCATCATTGAGCAACACAGCTTACACATAACAGGGCAAACTGCTATTACCATGTGGAAGCCAGTCTTCTTTTCCCCCTTGATTCATAATTTCTAAGGAATGACATGCTGAAAAGCAATCATAAATAGGTCCTAATTCTATTTTTATTTTTTCCTTATGTGTTTGGCTGTCAGATGATTAGGGACCACATAAAAACAGTAAACATTTTTTTACTGAAATTGCTTTCTTTGTATATTTTCAGAAACTGAAAATGAACATTGTGCCACACAGAGAAGATCTTCTGAATAGTGATCATGTACCTAACAATAACCGTGATATGATAGGAAAACACATTAAGAAGAAAACAATGTTGGCATTTTAAAAAAGCAGCAAAATATTTAATAAACACTATTATATTCTTCCAGAATGGCTGATCTCAAAGCCGAAGACTGCAGGCATCCTCACATGCATCAGCAAGTCATTTTTATGGAAGAGAGACCTTTCGCAGAAGCAGTTTTCCCCATAACATGTAGTACACTCTTAGGAGATGACATCCAGCCTGATGAACGAAAAGAAACATTCTCCCATTTTATCTGCATCACAACTCTAAAGGAAAGGCATCTCTCTTTTCTTCCACTCTTCTTCTAGCTTTGTTTCTTATACTACAAAACAGAACAAAATGTTTTTTCCAGAATAAAAGAGAACTCCATGCAAGACTGAAAACTTTCCACTGTCACCTAGCAACTTGCTGATTTACTGATGAATATGGAAACCCATTTCATATTCCTGATATGTGCATGCTGCACCATGCACTTGTATGAAAAGTGTAATGTTCTCTTTGTATTGCTTCCTTTGTGTGAAATCCCTGGTGTTCCCACCTGTCCCTCTGCATTTCTATTAAAAACTGACCACACTAAGCAAGAGAACACAGGGTAGTCTGTTTTCTGGCTGTATTAGGAGCCTGCTCTCCTCCAATGATCAGGCCTGTGCTGACACCCCCCCCCCTTCCCCCCCAAACAGCCATTCACTGGCAATTTCAGTGCTGCAGTTTCTCCTTCCCCAGTTCTCTGAGCTCCTTATGCAACTGAGAACAAAGGGTATGTGATTACTTATATTAAGAGAAAAAAATGATATTTATAATGTTCTTTATATGTAAACACACGTTTTGCTTTTCATTTCTATTTCAATTGGAAATGGCTGTTTTGCAAGGCGAGAGTTTACACATTAAGGCGGGTGTCCTGATGGCCTTGACAGTGGACCGCTTCTGCATAAACTGTATTAAAATGGCCACTTGTAGTCTCCATTGGAAACCCATGAGACAGGGTGACAATACAGGAGCACAACTGGCCAACAGGAGCAGAGCTTTTGTAGCCCATAACAGGAAGTGGCTGAACAAGGTCTTACCATGGTAGGGAACAGAAGAAAAGAGCGCAACAACCTTGCACATTACCTCAGTAAACAGTTCATGAATTTATTGATAAATTATACTCACAAGAGTAGCAGTAAAAAAGGCATATAACATCCAAAACCAACACAGGGTTAGAAGACACGTGCAAGTTCCATCCAGAAGGGAGATATACTCTTGGTCAAGCTGACGTGTTTTGAAGGGGGGTCACTTCTTCCGCAGGGCTTAAACGGTCTACAAAAGAAGACCTAGATTGTTGGAAGGAACGATCTGTTTTCAGTACTTCAATGATATTTGGCAGCCTCACTCACAGGAGGCATTCTGCCACTATGTGTCAGTGTTTCTGTCAGCTGCAAAACTGAAAAAAACACTGACACACAGTAGCAGAATGCCACCTGTGAATTAGTAACACAGAAAATAGAGAACAGTAAGATTGCCAAATATCATTGGAGTACTGAAAACAGATCATTCCTGCCAGCAATCTAGGTCCTCTTTTGTAGACCATTTAAGCTCTGAGGAAGAAGAGACCCCCCTTCGAAACGCATCAACTTGACCAAGAGTATATCTCCCTTCAGTATGGAACTCGCATGTGTCTTCTAACCCTGTGTTGGTTTTGGATGTTAAATGCTTTTTTTACTGCTACTTTTGTGAGTATAATTTATCAATAAATTCATGAACTGTTTACTGAGGTAATGCGCAAGGTTGGTGCGCTATTTTCTTTTGTTCTCTACTACAGTCTATATCGAGCTTCCCCAGCTTTGTGTCAGAGCTGCAGAACCTTTGATCAGTGTTGGATGAACAATATCATTTTACTCGATTGGCTCTCCTCTGATCTGAGTCCTTGAGCGCAGGAGGTGGCGGATGTGTGTCAACTTACCATGGTAGGACCAGCAGGAATTATTTAAATGAAAGCTGCAGATTTAAAATGATTTTGAACTGACTTTAAAAAGCTAAAGCTTAAAATTATTAATTGGGTTTACATGTTCTTTAACCAATTCAATACCGGGCAATTTTACACCTTCCTGCCCAGGCCAGTTTTCAGGTTTCAACGCTCTCACACTTTGGGTACAATGTTGTATGACCGTGCAATTGTCATTCAAACTAAAATTTTATCATTTTCTTCACACAACTAGAGCTTTCTTTTGGTGGTCTTTAATCACCACTGGGGTTATTTTTTGCTAAATTAACAAAAAAAGACCAAAAAGTTTGAAAAAAAAAAGTTTTTCTTTGTTTCTGTTATAAAAGTTTGCAAATAAATAATTGTTCTTCATAAATTTAGGCCAAGATGTATTCTGCTACATGTCTTTGGTGAAAATTACCCAAATTAGGATGTATTTTTTAGTTTGTAGGAAAGTTATAGAGTTCACAAACTATGGTATAAATCTGAATATTGATCAATCCTGAAGTACTGACAGCCAATCTAATTTCTTGAGGTCCAAGAATGTCAGAACAGTACAGATATCTCCCAAATGACCCCTTTTTGCAAAGTAGACAGTCCGATGAACTTCATAAGAGGCATGACGAGTTTTTTGAAGTTGTATTTTTTTTGTCAGAATTTTTCGGAAAATGAAAAAATAAAAAAAATTAGTTTCACTATATTTTTTTTTACATATTGTCACCAGTGCAGTACAGCGTCATCATATAACTGGCATGGCGGTGATCAGGGACACTGACTGGTGACAGTATGAAAAAAAAAAATATATATATATATATTTTTTTTTGTTATTTTTAATTTTTTATAAAAATTTGTTTCTTTTTTTTAAGATTTTTTTTTTCATATTTCACTATGACCAAAGTAGTACAGTGTTACCATAGTAACATTGTACTACTTTGGAGAAGTGATCAGTATTTTTTTTTTTTCTTTACACAATTTGCTTATAGCAAAGAATTACTTTGCTATAAGCAAGCATTTACCTGAATGACATCGATTCATTCAGGGTTTTTTTTTTTTTTTTGTGCTTAGCTGTGATTTGGCCACAGCTAATCACATGACATGTGCATGTGATTAGCTGTGACCATTCACAGCTAGACACTAGTATACAATGGATGGCATGAATGAAGCCATCCATTGTATTCAACTGTCATGTGACCTGCTGTGATTGGTCACAGCAGGTCACATGGTACCGGCAACAGGGCCGATACTCAGATCTGTCATCGGCCGTGTCCGAGGTACAGGGCCGGTGACAGATCGCGCCGCTGCGCCGCTCTGCAGGAGCGCAATCTGCGCATGTGCGGGAGGACGCCATATGGCGTTCACCCGGAACGCTGATGACATTTGCTGCCCGCCATTCGGCCATAGGGCGGGCGGCAAATGGTTAACTGGTTGCCTACCAGCCACAGTGTATATACTGCAGCAGGGTGGCACCGCTGTGCTGAATCACGTTTTAAAACGTCATTCAGCAAAACAGGTAGGGGGTGCGTGCGAGGCACGCGACCGCCCTACCTGCGCAGACGATCGCAGTCGTGGGTGTCAATCACCGGGCCCCGGCCGGTCATTACCCGGTGATTGCTGGCAAACAGTGACACAGAGCACAGCTGCATTGTTTTCAATGCAGCTCTGCTCCCTGTCAGTTCCCAACACACTGTTCCTGAGAGCGTAGTTTAGCTCTCGGGATCAGTGTGTTCCTACGAAATACACACCCCCCGCCCACTAGTAAAACACTCCCCTCACACAGTTAACCCTTTGATTGCCTAAAAAAGTTAACCCCTTCCTCCCCAGTGCCATTAGTACAGTGTCAGTGTTTGGGTTTTTTTTGCACTGATCACTGTATTGGTGTCACTTGGGATGTCAGTGACCCCAAGTAAGTTTCCCCGCAGTGTCAGAATGTGCGCCACAGTCCCGCCATAAGTCGCTGATCGCCGCCATAAGTCGCTGATCGCCGCCATTATTAGTATAGAAAAAAAAAATTTAAAAATCCAGTATCTATACTGCCATTTGTAGACGCTATAACTTTCACGTAAACCAATTAATTTACACGTATTGGGATTTTTTTTTTTAGCAAAGACATGTCGCAGAATACATTTTGGCTGAAAATTTATGACAAAATGTGATTTTTAAATTTTTGTACTGGACATGTTTTATAGCAAAATGTCCAAAATATTGTTTTTTTTCTCAAAATTGTCAGCCTTTTATTTATAGCGCAAAAAAATAAAAATGCACAGGTGATCAAATACCACCGAAAGAAAACTCATTTTGTGGAAAAAAAAAGGACATAAATTTAGTTTGGGTGCAGTGTTGCATGACCGAGCAATTATCAGTTAAAGTAAAGCAGCGACGTAACACAAACCGCTTCTGTAACCGCTTCCTGACCGCCCTATAGCAGAAATACTGCTACAGGGTGACATGGGTATATATATATATATATACGTGATTCGCGCTCCCGCGGTGTTCACGCCCTCCCAGATAGTGTCAGATTGCCGTCAGTACACCAGTCATCACATTTAACCCCTTGATTGCCAGGAGCACGCTCATGCACAATAAACCTCCATTGCTAGTATAGTGTCTGAACGGATAAATATCTTTGATCAGATCAGCACTATACCAGAGTTCACATTAGTATAGCGTCCCCAAAAACGCAGCGTTAGCAAGATCAGCCCCGGCACCTGCGTTTAGCACCTATGCTTACCCTCCCCCTTCTCCCCCAGCAAGTGCAGTGTCAGTAGGTCATTGTTACTTGATAAATTGCACACAAAACCGCAGTGTTTGCAGAATCAGGCCTGATCTCTGTTAGCACTTGTCAGTAAATTTTGATGACTCTTATATGCAGCAGAGTGCCAGTACTAGTGCCACGCTACCTTTTGGTGAACTGGCGAGTACTAGTGGCCTAGTACATCCTGGTCTTTCACTTATCTCTTAGATTGTAAGCTCCCAGGATCAGGCCCTCCTAACCCTCTTGTATTGAACTGTATTGTTCTGTATTGTCTCCCATTATATTGTAGCGCTGAGCAAACTGTATGCGCCATAAATCCTGTATAATAATAATACCAGCACTGCAGTATGACTTGGCGACGTGGTGAGTCCCATAAGTGCAGTACAAGCTGGTGCTGTGGCGAGCACAAGTATTGTCCCACAACCACCAAGAATTCGCACACAGGCCTGTAGATCCCCTAGTATCCTTCCGGATGTGCTTGCAAATACCGATTGACAGCCCACAAATTCTGCAGCACCCGTACTTCCCCCATTCACTACCCAACCCGGAATTCAGGTGGAAATAGCAAATTTAACTCCTCCCCTTGATTTTTCTAGCTGTTTTTCACGGAATATCTGTATGTGTTGATTGTGGATCAAAGCAATTTATATGCACAACAATTTATCGCCGCCAACCCAAATTCAAACCTTGCCAGACCAGTCGCATGGAAACTCATTACGGTTTTCTAATTTACATTTTTTTTGGGCCTAACCATCAACATGGGCATTACTAAAAGAAATTAATTGCGGTTGTATTGGTCCACAGACCCGATTCATCATATGCCGTGTTCTCTGCTGCCATGGCCAGGCATAGATATGAGAGTATAATGTGTTTTATGCATTTTAACGACAATACACTCTGTCGTCCTCGGGGGGACCCTGAATTTGACCAGCTCCACAAAATTCAGCACTCGTAAATCACCTTAACCAAAAATTTGCAGATGTCTATACTCCCCAGCAAAACATCTGCATTGATAAGTCCCTTATTAATTTTTCTGGCCGCCTTGCATTCAAACAATTTCTCCCCAGCAAGCATGCCAGATATGGGGTCAAGATGTAGAAGACCTGTGAGAGGGCAACAGGCTATACTTATAAGTTTCGGATTTATGGGGAAAAGTTAGTCACGTGGAGCCCCCCGGATGCCCAGACTACATGGGGAGTAGTGGCAAGATAGTTTGGGACTTGGCGTCATCCTTTTTCCATATGGGGTACCACTTATACGTGGACAATTTTTATTCAAGCGTGCCACTATTTAAACATTTGTTCAATCTTGGAACTGGCGCTTGTGGCAAAGTGTGACCTAGTGTGTGTCCACCATTAGAAGTGGGTAGATGCAGGGCGGTATATTCTAATGGTGGGCATACCACACACTTTTTCTGGCAGAGATTTCTTCTCTTTTTTTCATTCAGCCCACAGGCTGCATCCAAAAAAAAAAAAGAACATAGCATATATAACCAACAAGGATCAGCGATATACTGGTACATCACTGGACTTTGAATGGTTATACCAGGATGATGCCTACAGCTATAGGCATCATCCTGGTATAATTTTTTTCAGCCGGCGATCGGCTTTCATGTAAAAGCAATCCTAGTGGCTAATTAGCTGCAGAATTGCTTTTACAAGCAGTGGGAGATGATGCCCCCGCCCCTCCCCCGCTGCCTTCCACGGCCTTCTCGGGCAGTCCCGTGCCATCAGGGGAACCTGAGAATGCAGCCGGTGTTTCTGCCAGCTGACCATAGAGCTGATTGGAGACCAGAGTGGTGCCAATCATCTCTATAGTCTAAGAATTTGGAAGCTACAAGCATTTCATCACTTCAGTTTTGCAGAATATAAACAGCGCCATTTGTAAATTGGGAAAGCATCTGATCACACCGATTTTGGTTTGATTAGATAATGTAAGGGCAGAGGAGATATCTAGAGTCTGATAGACCCCAGATTTCTCAAAAAAGAATATATGACAATGCCCATTGAAGTTATAGGGGATATTTGCATTCCCTGTGATAGCATTAAAAGTGATAAAAAAAAAATGAAAGTTACAGTGTAAAAATAATAAAAAAATCAAAATAACTTAAAAAAAAAATTAAAAAAAAACTCGCCCCTCCCATGTGCGCACACCTGTGTGCACAAGCGTTGACCCTGTGCCGGTATGTAAATATACATGTGAGATATCGCCGTGAACGTCAGATCAAGGGCAGTAATTCTAACACTAGACCTCCTCTGTAAATCTAAAATGGTAGCTTTTAAAGCGTTGCCTATGGATATGCATATGCAGTTTTAAAGCATGTCATGTTTGGTATCTATTTACTCAGCGCATACCATTATCTTTTATATGTTACCAAATAATTGGCCAATATATTGTGGCACATAAAAGTAATAAAAGTGCATTAAAAATAAAAAAAGTGTTTTTTTTAAATTTGCTTTTGAAAAATTGCTGCACGAGTACTATGTGCCATAGAAAATTGTAGTACCCACCATTTTATTCACTAGGATGTCTTCTTTAAAAAAAATATAATGTTTGGGGGTTTAAATTAATTTCCTAGCAAAAAATACTGATTTTTTTCATGCGAACAAAAAGTGTCAGAAAAGGCTTGGTCTTCAGGTGGTTAGAAGAGTGAGTGATGTGTGGCATAAACTTCTAATGCTGGGCATAAAACGCCCCCCACTCCCCAAAACGACTCCTTTTTGGAAAGTAGACACCCCAAACTATTTGCTGAGGGGCATGTTGAATCAATAGAAGAATTTATTTTTTTTTTGGAAAATATTTTTTTTTTTGTTTTTATACAAAATTGTCACTTAAATGATTTACTGCTCACACATGCCATGGGTATATGTGGAATTACTCCCCAAAATACATTCTGCTACTTCTCCCAAGTATGGGGGTACCACATGTGAGAGACGTTTTGGCAGTCTAGCCAAGTACAGGACCCCAAAACCCAATAAGCACCTTAAGGCTTTTAAAGGGCTTTATTTCATTACACTTCTTGACCACCTATTAGTATTTTGCAGATCTCATTTGTTGCCACAAGTTTTTGTAAAATGAAGAAACAAAACAAAAACATATTTTTTCTTTTCTTTTTTTATATTTCAAAACCTTGTGAGAAAAAATGAGGTCCGCAAAATACTCACCATGGTTCTTTTTAAATTCCTTGGGGTATCTACTTTCCAGAAAGTAGTCATTTGGGGGGGTTTGGTGCTATCCTGGCATTTCAGGGTCTTCGAAACTGTGATAGGTAGTGAGGAAGTGTAATGAGGAAGTTACGCACCTTCAGGCTTTCAAAGTAGTCATTGGATTTCAGGCTCCTGTATGTGGCTAGGCTCCCAAAAAAGTCTCACATATGTCGGTAGAAGTGGCAGAATGTATTTTGGGGTGTAATTCCATATATACCCATGGCTTGTGTGAGAAAGAAATCATTTAATTAACACCTTTGTGTAAAAAAAAAAATGTGTCATTTTCCAGAAACTTGTGGAAAAAAAATAAATCTTCCATGGACTCAATATACCTCAATATACCTCAATATACCTCTCAACAGATAGCTTAGGGTGTCTACTTTCCGAAAAGGGGTAATTTTAGGGTGTTTGTACTATCCTGGTATTTTACTACCTCAAGAAATGTGATGGGCAGTCAGAAAGTAAAAGCTGTGTAAATTCCATTATCTATACCATAGTTTGTAGACGCTACAACTTTCACATAAAGCAATAAATATACACTTACTGGGATTTTTTTACCAAAAACATGTAGCAGAATACATTTTGGCCTAAATTTATGACAAAAGTTTAGTTTTTTTGGATATTTTTTATGATAAAATGAGAAAATATTGTTTTTTTTAAAAAAAGAAAATTTCTGTTTATAGTTCCAAAACTAAAAAGTGCACTGGTGATCAAATACCACCAAAAGAAAGCTCTATTTGTGTGAAAAAAGGACATAAATTTAATTTATGTACCGTATTCCATGACCGTGCAATTGTCCGTTAAACTAGCTCAGCGCTGTATAGCAAAAAAATGGCGTAAATTGCAGTATCTATACCATAGTTTTTTTTTTTTTACCAAAAACATGTAGCAGAATACATTTTGGCCTAAATTTATAATTAACTCTGAGTTTACTATATATTTTTTATAGCTGAAAGTAAAAAATATAAATTTTTCTTCAAAATTTTTGGTCTTTTTTTTATTTATAGCATGAAAAATAAAAAGCGCACAGGTGATCAAATACCATAGAAAGAAAGCTCTATTTGTGTGAAAAAAAGAACGTAAATTTTGTTTGGGTGTAGCATTGCATGACCACGCAATTATCAGTTGAATTAGTGCAGCGCCGAGTAGCAAAAAGAGGCCTGGTCAGGAAGGGGGGTAAATCCTCAGGAAGGCAAGTGGTTAAAGCAGACATAAACCCACCAATGTAACTTTTTCAAAACAGTTACATTCAAGGCATGCCTTGAATGATAAATGTTACAGTTGCTAGTGTGCTTTTGTCAGCTCTCAAACAAACTGTTAAGCCTAAAAGCCTCTTACACACAATGAGAATATCGAACAAATGATCGTCTGGGTTATTTTTGCATGATAGTCTCTTATCGAAAATGAATGTCACTAAAGTTACAAAAATTTTCATTTGACAGAATACAACTTCTAAAGTATTAAATTGTAATGTATTCTTTAGTTTCTGAGCATCCATGGTCTTGGTCGCTCATTTTTTTTTGGACAAATACTGTATCGATTAAAAAAAAATTGTTCGTTCTGATATTGTACAAGAAATTTTTTTGTGCTTGTCCCTTTGGATAATTTTGCATGAACTGTCATGATCAGCTCCCGAAAGCTACATACGAATGATCAGATTATTGGACAATTGTTCCAAAAATTTTATTTTTCATCTGATTTTCTCATCGTGTATACTAGGCTTTAAAATGCCTGGTGTCATATGTGCAGCATAATGGCAACTGCAGATAAAACAGAGGCAAAGATGGCAGTTTCCTGGGCTGTAAAAAGTAGCAGGGTTTAGTTCCGCTTTGTATATGAGTACAAAATGCAATATCTACTGTAACGTGCAGTAACTGATGACAAGGAATTAAGTTCTATTTTTTTCATTATCTAACTACAGTACACTGATAGGTGCCAAGTTGCTAAGGGTTATTGCACTTCACTTGGGAATGGGGTGGGCTGGTGCACTAGACTAAGAGCCTGTTCACACCAGCGCACTGTGTTGACACACTCTAAACTGCGCATTTTGCCATGCTTTACCACAAACGTACAGCAACAAGTGTAGTGCAGTAAAGTGCTTTGCCATTCATTTTGAATAGCACTCCAACATGCTAACGCATTGAAATGCACAATAGAACAGAGATATAAACAATCTGTGAGTGGCAGTGCATTGCATTAAGAAAGGTGTAGCACCCATCATCTGCCCGTTCACCATGTGTGTGTTAATGCGTGGAAAACAAATACTGAGCAGATAGGCTGTGCTCCTTGTCTGTATCTCAATGCCTATTTTTTGACTGGTGTGACTAAACCTATTTCAAAAACAAAACTCAGGCTTTAGTTTAGGATTTTCTTCCACACACCTTATTCATCACCCAATCAGCATCCTCTATGGCTCTTTTAATGATCTGCTGTATTCGTTCTGGATCATCCTCATCAGCATGAACTTGAAAACTCTGTTAGAAAGCACATTTAATAATTCAATGTTGTCCAACATACATTTTAAATTATAACAAGTGACTTAAAAAAACTGTCTTGCTCGGTTATATGCAAGCATGCATATTATTTCTAATGTTGCTTTCAACAATGGAAGAAAATACTTTAGTAATATTATTACTAGCTATGCATCAGTTGACTTGCGAGCTTTGCAAAGGTGGGCACATAGGGGAAGATTTACTAAAACTGGAGCACACAATCTGGTGCGATTGTGCATACTAACCATTCAGCTTCTATGTTTTATTGTCAAAGCTTAATTGAACAAGCTGAAGTTAGAAACTGATTGATTACTATTCGCAGCTGCACCAGATTCTGTGCGCACTGGTTTTAGTAGATCTCTCACATAGTAACCTTGAAACCATCAGCAAAAAAGTATTTCACTAAGGGTCCCTTCACACGGGCGGACCAATCAGGTCCGCCTGTCCATTTTTCAAGTGGACAGGACATCCAATCCATCACATTTAGCTCTGAAAAAATAGAAAGGGACACAGACCTTTTCCAATTTTACCATCGAACCTGGATGGGCTCAAATGTAAGTGGATGCAAGCCCATTTTCATCTGGACGCCCACAAACTAGCTTCCAATCAGATCCACCTGAAAAACGGACAGGAGGATCTGATAAGACTGCCTGCATGCAAGGGGCCCAAGAACAGGTGTTTCGAGTTATGCATCCCTAGGCTGAAAAGCATATTTTTCCAAAACTTTATTGATTTTCCTTCATACGGTTAGGTCCATATATATTTGGACAAAGGCACAATTTTAGGTTTTTCAGGTATTTACTAAAACATATTCATATCTATAGTTATATAATGGATATGGGCTGAAAGTGCACACTCTCAGGTTTAATTTGAGGGTATGTACATCCAAATCAGAAGAAAGGTATAGGAATTACAGCTCTTAAGAGTAGCCATGCCCCCTTTTTCAAGGGACCAAAAGTAATTGGACAATTAAATATAATCATGAATAAAATGTTCATTTTTAATATTTTGTTGAGAATCCTTTACTGGCAATGACTGATTGAAGTCTGTAACCCATGGACATTACCGAAGACTGGGTTTCCTCCTTTCTGATGCTTTGCCAGGCTCTAACTGCAGCTGTCTTCAGTTGTTCATGGTTTGCGGGTCTTTATGCCTTTAGTTTTTTCTTCAGCAAGTGAAATGCATGTTCAGTTGGGTTTAGATCAGATGATTGACTTGGCCATTACAGAATATTCCACTTCTTTTTTCTTCCTGCAAAAGCTCTTGGATTGCTTTTGTAGTGTGTTTTGGATCATGGTCCATTTGTACTGTAAAGCGCCGTCCAATCAACTTTGCTGCATTTGGCTGAATCTGGGCTGACAGTATATCTGTACACACTGCAGAATTCATCTGGCTGTTTCTGTCTTCTGTCACATCATCAATAAACACCAATGACCCAGTGCCACTGGAAGCCATACATGCCCATCCCATGACCCTGCCTCTACCATGTTTTACAGATGATGTAGTGCAGTGTTTCTCAACTCCAGTCCTCATGGACCCCCAACAGGTCATGTTTTCAGGATTTCCATTATTTTGCACAGGTGATTTGATCAGTTTCACTGCCTTAGTAATTACCACAGCTGTTTCATGAGGGAAATCCTGAAAACATGACCTGTTGGGGGTCCATGAGGACTGGAGTTGAGAAACACTGATGTAGTGTGTTTTAGATCATGAGCTGTTCCAAGTCTTCTCCACACTTTTTTCTTCCTGTCATTCTGGTACAGATTAATCTTAGTTTCATCCATCCAAAGAATGCTTTTCCAGAACTGATCTGGCTTTTTTAGATGTTTTTTGGCAAAGTCTAATCTGGCCTTTCTATTCTTCAGGCTTATGAATGGTTTGCACCTTGTGGTGAACTCTCTGTATTTGCTCTCATGAAGTCTTCTCTTTATTGTAGCCTTTGACAATGATACTCCCACCTCCTGGAGAGTGTCCATCACTTATCTGGATGTTATGAATGGGTTTTCTTTACCATAGAGAGGATCCTGCGATCATCCACCACTGTTGTCTCCTGTGGATGTCCATGCCTCTTTATGTTGGTGAGCACACCAGTGCGTTATTTCCTCACAATGTACCAAACTCCTAATGTTGCTGCTATCTCTCTGATGGATTTTGTTTTGTTTTTGAAGCTTTACAATGGCCTGTTTCACTTGCATGGACAGCTCCTTTGAACGCATGATGAAGGTTCACAGCAACAGATTCCAAATGCAAAAAACACACTTAGAATCAACTCCAGACCTTTTACCTGCTTAATTGATGAAGAAATAACGAAGGGGTAGCCCACACCTGGCCATGAAACAGCTTTTGATTCAATTGTCCAATTACTTTTGGTCCCTTGAAAAAGGGGGATGGCTACACTTAAGAGCTGTAATTCCTAAACCCTTTCTCCAATTTGGATGTCCATACCCTCAAATTAAACCTGAGAGTGTGCACTTTCAGCCCATATCCATTATATAACTATAGCTTGAATATGTCTTGGTAAATACCTGAAAAAAACTAAAATTGTGCCCGTGTCCAAATATATATGGACCTAACTGTATGTACACATTTTAATAGGAATTGTTATACATCTGAGCTTCTGCACAATAAAACATACCTGTCGTACTGCATGCTTGTAATAATGCTGGAGATTCTCATTTGGAAGCTGCTTACAACAACGAAGAAGGTACCGATAAAGCTGTAGAGGTTTATGCACCATTTCTGCACCAGCTATTGGTACCATTTTATGTAAAGTTTCCCTTTAAATAGAAATAAAGATATGTTACAAGGGAAGAAGTAAGCATGTGTGACTACTTTTTCTTGCATATGTCTAATTCGCAGTTTGCATCTTCGACCCCTAATAGAAATATGTCAACTTTCACCGCCGAGACCTCCAATGCAGGAAGAGGGGAGAATTGGGTGGTTAACTTTCACTGACATGACCACAAATGGAAAGGGGGAGAGGGGGTGTAACTTTTACTTCCATGACCACCAATGTTGGAGGGAGATGGAGTTCAACTTTCACTGTTATGCCCACCAATTCTGGGGGGTTACTTACTGTTATTGGCACCAAAGCGAGGGGGGAGGGTTAACTTCTACAGCCATACCCACCAATGCTGGGGAGATTGGGGGGTTAACTTTCACTGCCAAGACCAACATTGTGTGTGTGTGTGTGTGTGCGTGTGTGGGGGGGGGAGTTAATATTACTGGCATCAGTGCTGGGGGCTACTATTACAGCAGCTGACACCAATATTTGGGATTATTATTTCACTCCCTGACACAAATGGTGGGGGTTATTTTTGTATCCACTGACATCAATACTGTGTTTTGTTTTTTTACTGTCACTGACACCATTGCTGAGCTTATTGTACTCCAATTTCTTCAGTGTGCATTCGAATATGCTGCAAAAAAAACGCAGCAGGACTTGCATTTTTGGGCATCGAGGTGAATTATAATGCAATGCACCTCAATGTAAAAGAATGCGCTGCTATTGTGTGGCCCTCTGAAAGTTTTGGGGAATGCACTGACCACCAACTGGTACAGTGTATTATTTTGTATAAAGGATTACATCTGTTTCCACTCAACTCTAAGGTGTACATTTGGGTGTACAGTGTTGGTTCACCTTTGCATTTTTTTCTGTGAAGGTGAACTAAAACTTTAAAGGCCAGTTCACAACTGCAGCGTGTTTTTCCCATAATGCACAGGATGTTGCCGCCATGTTGCCGTCTGCAGATGCATGCGGGTGTCATTAATTCCTAATGCCCCCCCCCCCCATCCATGCATCTTGCAAATATGGTGCGTAGTATGAATGAATGGGTGTCATGGCCCTTCCCTCCTAAGAAGGCATCGCCTCGGCACCCTTCATTTATAGTTTCTAAGCAAAATTTGTCTCTGACATCATCATCGCTCATTTAATCAGAAGAGCACTGCTTTGGGCTGGCGAAGAAGCAGCAAGGACAGAAAACTTTGGGAAAGTTCATCTAACTTCCAGTTGTGTCTATGAGACTTAACCCTTCCCCCATTTAGCCAAACCAAAATAAAATAATTTAGCTAGACATACACTTAATACACCATTCACACCTAGCATAGTGGGAATGCACCTGTTTTTTTTTTCTGGCAACGTGCATAGGGTTGTCCATTCACTTGAATAGACTACCCTACTCATACCAAAGAAGGTCCTGCACCTTTTTCGGTATAGAACTTCTGCATTTTTTTTTTAACTGCACATCTGTTGCCCATGTTTGCGATGCCATTAAGAATCGCAAGCAATACTTTTCACACATTTCCAGAATAGGTTTGGACATGTTTAACCGCTTTCCATCCACCCAATAGCAGAAGTACTGCTACAGGGCGGCATGAGTGCACAAAATCACGTATATGTATGCAATTTTGCAGTTCCGGGTAGGGGGAATGCCCTACCCGCGCCGCCATGGATGTCAATCGCCAGGTCCCGGCCGATGATTGCCGAGCATCTCCGATGGGGGTGGGGGGAGAACTGTTTGTAAACAATACAGCTCTCTACCCTGTCAGCTCCTGCACACTGCTTTGCATGGCTGTGCATAGCACACTATGTAGAACACCACACAGTTAACCCTTTGATCACCCCACATGTTAACCCCTTCCTGCCCAGTGCCATTAGTACAGTGTCAGTGCTTTTTATTAGCACTGATCACTGTATTGGTGTCACTGGAGATGTCAGTGACAGTCAGTTCCCGTGTCAGAATGCCTACTGCAGTCCCGCTATAAGTCATTGATCACGGCTATTACTAGTAAAAATATTTTAAAAAATCCCAGTATATATACCGCCATTTGTAAACTTTCATGTAAACCAGTGTTTCTCAACTCCAGTCCTCATGGACCCCCAACAGGTCATGTTTTCAGGATTTCCCTCAGATGAAACAGCTGTGGTAATTACTAAGGCAGTGAAACTGATCAAATCACCTGTGCAAAATAATGGAAATCCTGAAAACATGACCTGTTGGGGGTCCATGAGGACTGGAGTTGAGAAACACTGATGTAAACCAATTAATTTACATATTGGGATTTTTTTTTAGCAAAGACATGTTCCAAAATACATTTTGGTCTTAATTTATGACGAAATTTGATTCTTAAAATTTTTTTACTGGACATGTTTTATAGCAAAATGTCAAAAATACAGTTTTTTTCTCAAAATTGTCATCTTTTTTTTTATAGCGCAAAAAGTAAATAAAACGCACAGGCGATCAAATACCACTGAAAAAAAGCTCTTTCTAGGAAAAAAGACGTAAATTTCATTTGGGTGCAGCGTTGCATGACCACGCCATTGTCAAAGTAATGCAGCGCCATGTTAAAAATGGCCTGGTCAGGAAGGGGAGTAAATCCTCTGGAGGGCAAGTGGTTGCACTGATACCGTTTTTATAATGGCGAGTACGAGTACCAATACTTGTGCTCAATTACTGGCCAATACCAATTACTGATACCTTTGCAGTGCAGTTTGAGCTTATACAAAATGAATGGGCTCAAATCGCACTGCAAAGAATCGTATGTGATTTGAACAGAAATGTGGTGTGATTCCTGTCTAAATCACATGCAGTTTCCTTGCGGCGCAATTCGCAGTGCAATTTGAGCCATACAAAATAAATGGCTGAAATTGCAACCGCATTGGATTGGAACAGGAATCGCAATGCATTCATTTTTTATGTGCTCATATCGCACCACAAATGTATCAGTGCAACCCTATAAATCTCCCTTGCTTCTAAAGCCTAGAATAGAAACAATATAAGTGCAGCGCTACAAATAATATCCAAGTGACAATTATATACGATCATCAAATATAAGAATATTAAAGATGATAAACAGTTCAGTGATGGGGGACTCGCAGGGAGTGTAGGTGTAATCCAATCCCAGGATGGCATCACCCCTACAGTAGACGTGTATTGACACGAAACGCGTCTAGGAGGAGCCTTCGCACGCCTTGACGTTACGCCGCCGGGTCAGGAGGTCCGGCGGCCCACCTATGGTGTTCACTGGTCAGTGTATAGAATCTCTTTTTCAAGCTGCTTATACTGGCTACAGGCTGCAGGCATGCGTTTTGTAACTTCTATGGTTTTACGTATTGGATTTAATAAATATTTTTAAAACATACTACACTATGAGTATTTTTACTCCTTATACCTGGCACGGAGTTCCCATACCTCAGCCCCAGCATTTTTAGGTTCTCTGTGTGGATCCAAGGAGCAGTGTGATCCGACCAGGCCAGCATCGTCTTACCACCGACGGACCATCTGGGTACTATAAAGCAGCGCCTACATGGGACCCCGGCTACATGAAACCTGTACATGCGTATTATAATTGCGCTTCTGGTAAGCAGGCAATTTATCTATTCCTGGGATTGGATTACACCTACACTCCCTGCTAGTCCCCCATCACTGAACTGTTTATCATCTTTAATATTCTTATATTTGATGATCGTATATAATTGTCACTTGGATATTATTTGTAGCGCTGCACTTATATTGTTTCTATTCTGGTTGGAAGGGCTTGTAGTTCCTTTTTTGCGCATTTGCCGCTCACTGGAGTGCGCTCACTTTTCTTTATTTTATATATGCTTCTAAAGCCTGATCTGCATTCGGATGACGCTCCAAAGGCTACTGACAGGCAGTGAGGAAATACTGCAACACCTCACCACTTGTTTTAACCCCATTTTTAGTAACAATTGAGCAGTAACTGCGTGCACTGCTTCCCCATAGACTTGCATTTGTAGTGTCTGGTGGGCTTGCCGCTCACCAATTGCTACGTTGGGTCAATTTAACCGTGGTTGCAAAGCATTGTGGTGATGGCATGTAAACATCCCCTTTGCTGACTATTGCAGCCTAAGATTGGTGGCATTTAGCGGGCGGCAAAAACGCAGCTCAAACATATATTTTTGCACCCTAAATGAGGCTGACCATGCAGGTGTAAACGCAGCCTAAAGGATTCATAAAGATGCCCTCCCACCCAAAACAAAGCAGCAATGGCATCTCTCATATTTGTAGACTCAGGTTCTCTGCCTCTTCAGGACACCCCGGACAGTGCAGAGCATGCAGCGTTCTAAGAAGTCACCATGACATGGGTGATATGGGGAGCGGTAGCACAGAGGGCACGGTATGTTCTAATAGACGAGCCCATGCTTCTGACACAGGGAACACTGACCGCGGGGCTCCTGTGTGTACGGACCTCGTTTAGTGTGGGACCCCCGAGGCCTCTCCACTTCCGGTTCTCTGCTCGCACTTGCCTGCTGCTTGTGCTGTCTGTGCTATGTTTCTGCGAGATCAAAGCGCCCCCTAGTGGCGTGATGTTAGTACTGCCTCTGCTAGACTGACGCCCCATAATATACACAATCATTTAATATGCTTCTCACCTGTGCACAATATTCATTGTGGTGGGACTGATATCATGTACCAAAAACAGCATTTTTAAACAATTTGCCCTCCACAGGATCCCCCCACCTTCCTGACCAGGCCATTTTTTGCGTTATGGCGCTGCGTTCCTTTAACTGACAATTGCGCAGTCATGCAACGCTGAACCAAGATGAATTTTTACGTCCTTTTTTCCCACAAATAGAGCTTTCTTTCAGTGGTGTTTGATCACCTGTGCGTTTTATTTTTTTGCGCTATAACAAAAAAAAAGACCAACAATTTTGGAAAAAAAAACAATATTTTTTACTTTTTGCTATAAAACATATCCAGTAAAAAATTTAAACTAATTTTGTCATAAATTTAGGCCAAAATGTAGTCTGCTACATGTCTTTGCCAAAAAAAATCCAAAAGCGTGTACATTAAACATGAAAGGTTTAACATTTACAAATGGCGGTATAGATATTAGAATTTATTTTTATTTATTTTTTACTTGTAATGGCGGTGACCAGCAGCTTAGAGCAGGACTGTGATGGGCATTCTGACACTGGAGTGAACTGATTTGGTGTCACTGACAACCCCAGTGACACCAATACAGTGATCAGTGCTAAAAAAAAAAAGCACTGACACTGTACTAATGGCACTGGGCAGGAAGGGGTTAACATGAGGGGCGATCAAAGGGTTAACTGTGAGCTGTTTTAGTTGTGTCTGTGTCTGTGCTTCACTATAATCACAATGCTTTGCAAGGCTGTGCTGTGCACAGCCATCCAAAGCAGTGTGCATGAGCTGACAGGTAGGAGAACTATATTGCTTACATACAGTTCTCCTCCCTGTCAGAGATGCTTGGCGAATGGCGGTGCAGGTAGGGCGCGCACGCACCTCTCGCTCAATTCCCTACCCGGAGATGCAAAATCACATTAATATACTTGATCTTGCATACCTGTGCCGCCCTGTAGCAGTATATCTGCTATAGGGCAGTCGTGAAGCGGTTAATATTCAAAGATAACTCCCCCATCCACCAATGTCTCCATAGTTTATTTTATTGAGAATGCACTTAGAAGACACCCACTCTAGCTTTTCTAGCTGTGGTCATCTTGAGGGGCAGATGATACATTTAGCATTTACTTCCTGGAATCCATCTGCCCTTAACTCAGGCATGCAGGCAGGAGAGTGAGCTTAGCTGGGAAAGCCCCTCCTCCAGAGAAAAAAATGCTCCTGGGACATATAACATCATTTTGGCCTTAGCAAAGAAGTGAGTGAAGAAAAGATAAAAAAAAAACAAAACTTTAAAATAAGTAAAATGAATATATTTACTAATGCTAGCAGCGTAAGAATAACATTTATTAATGTTGGTTTGGAGTGTTTAGTTTCCCTTTAATTGAAAGAGAAATCACAGTGCGGCAATATTTTTTTGACATTGCGCTTAGGGTCACCATACACATTACAAGCTGACCATACAATCAACTTTGAATCTACCAAACTGTGTAATATGAGGACATAACCTGATCTACTGAATCAATTTACATTCATTCAGGCAGGCCCTAACACTACATAGTTGTAGGGAGATGTAAAAAGATTGTACAATCAGATTGTATAGTGTACAGCCAGCCTTGGTCAGCTATAAATATGTGTATCTGGACCGGTATTTTGGTCATGGCACCGCATCCATCATTGCACTAAGAATACAACTAGGAATAAAGACTGGGACTATTTGGGTGCAACAACAATACTCTTACAAACACAATAAAAATAATAAAAATAATACATTCACATAAAATTGACTTTACACGTGCCCTCCTGAGGTTTTACCCCCCTTCCTGGCCAGCGCTGCGTTACTTTAACTGACAATTGCACAGATGTACAACGCTGCACCCAATTAAATTTATGTCCTTTTTTCCCACTAATTGAGCTTTCTTTTGGTGGTATTTGATAGCCTGTGCATTTTTTATTTTTTGCACTATAAAAAAAAGGCCGACAATTTCGTCATAAATTTAGGCCAAAATGTATTCTGCTACATGTCTTTCCTAAAAAAAATCCCAATCCGTGTAAATTAATTGATTTACGTAAAATGGCGGTATAGATACTGGGAATTTTTTTTTACTAGTAATGGTGGCGATCAGCGACTTTTAGAGGGACTGCGGCAGACATTCTGACACTGGGGGGGGAACTAACTTGGTGTCAATGACATACCCAGTAACACCAATACAGTGATAATTGCTAAAAAAAAAAACACTGACACTGTACTAATGGCACTGGGCAGGAAGGGGTTAACATGAGAGGGTTAACTATATGTAGGGAGTGTTTTACTAGGGGTTGGGGGGTGTGCTTCACTGTAAGCACACTGATCGGGATGGCTGTACTGTTCACAGCCATCCTGAGCAGTGTGCCTGAGCTGACAGGGAGGAAGACTGTTTGTAAACAAAACAGTCTTCTTTCCCTTCGGAGATGCTCGGTAATAACTGGGCACCTTCGGGTAATTACTGGGCGGGGCCCGGTGATTGACAGCTGCGGCCGCCAATGGTTGCATGGGTAGGGTGCATGCCCCCTACCTGGAAATGCAAAATTACGTATATACATGATTTTGTGCGCCCGTGCCGCTCTGTAGCAGTATTTCTGCTATAGGGCGGTTGTGAAGCAGTTAAAGTGGTTGTAAACTTCAGACATAAACAATGTATATCCCTCTATAGCAGGGGTCTACAAAACTTTTTAAACAAAGGGCCAATATAATGTCCTTCAGACTTTGAGGGGGGCAGTGTAAGTAGAAAATACTCTGGTGTCAATGAGAGTATAAAATGCCCCAAAATTAATGGGGAAAATAATGCTCCATCATTGGTATCAGTGGGAGGAATAGTGCCCCTTCATTGGTATCAGGAGGAGGAATGGTGCCCTATAAATGGTATCAGTGGGAGGAAAAGTTCCCCATCTCTGGTGTGAGTGCAAGGAATTGTCCCTCATCATTGGTGTCAGTGGAAGGAATAGTCCCCCATTATTGGTGTCAGTGAAGAGAATAGTGCCCCATCATTGTGTCAGTGGGAGGAATAGTGCCCCATGATTGGTATCAGTGGGAAAAAAAAGTGTGCCATCATTGGTGTCAGTGGAAGGAATAGTGCGCCATCAATAGTGTCAGTAGAAGGAATAGTGCCCCTTCATTGGTATCAGTGGGAGGAGTAATGCCCCAAGGGCCAGATAAAAGCAAGGAAAGGGCCACATCCGGACCCCGGGCTGCAGTACTATCAACATGAGACATTTCTGATGAGTTTTCCTGACACCTAAAAAAAAATGGTAACAGAGGAGGGCACCCCCCCCCCCCCCCCCCCGGCAACCCGTGGACTTTTTTCAGCAAGAGAAACTGTCTGCAGCGGCTTACATAGCCCAAACAGCACACTCCCCCTTCCCCTTCTGCCTCCTCCCACCCCTCTCCTCCTGTCTGCCATGCCCACACTCCAATTCCCGGCCAGTGATGTACCTAAAAAGATATACAGCCGGGAAATTTGAAGCACTGCAGCCAACTACATGGTAGCTGCAGGATTGATTATTCTGTGTGAGCCTGCAGAGACCAACTTGGGTGAGGGAGCTCTGCACTACAGCTGAACTCTCCCTATCTCTCCCCCCATCTCACCCCCTTCTCTCCCCACCTTCTCTCCCCCTCTATCTTGCCCCCCCTTCTCTCCCCCTCTATCTTGCCCCCTTCTCTCCCGAGGTTCGCCACGGTGCGGTTTACCTAGACGCGCGAATCTGCGAGTGCTTAGGATCCCGACAAGACCTATAGGCAGGCGGGCACTAGGACCCAGGTGCGCCTGTCACCAATGACAGCACCAGGCAGGCACTAGGACCCAGACGCGCCTGTCGGATCCGGGCGGGCTATTTAAACTGGCCAGTGCAATGTTCAAATTGCCTTATGGTCTTTCCTGCTGTATCCTGTGAGATTGCGTTGTTGCCGACCCTGCCTGACCCTGATTCTGGTGACCATCTCCTGCTCTGATTCCTGGCTCTTCCGACCATTCTTCTGTCTGCTCCTATACGTTTTGACATCCTGTTACCGAACCTGGCTTGTGACCCGTTTATCCCTTTGCCTGCTGATTTTGTACTGTTACGCCTCCACTGTTACTGACCTGGCTTGGCTGACTTCGCTTCCCTCCACCTCTTCACATCAGGCTCTCACCTGTTACGTACCACTGGCAGGTACCACTACCGCAGCTGGTTGTACCCAGGGGCCGCGACCTGGTTTCGTCCTGCTCCAAGTCCATCCCCACCATCAGGGGCTCTGGTGAACAAACAGGTCGGAGCTTAGATTCCGCTCCCTGGGGAATTCTGGTATGTGGGGCGCTAGAGGTTACAGCCGGTTGGTCCCTAACACTCTATCTCTCCCCCTTCTATCTCTCCCCCCCCCCCATCTCCCCACCTTCTCCACCCTCTATCTCCTCCCTTTATCACCCCCTCATCTCTCCCCCCTCTATCCCCTCCCCCTTCTCTCCCCCCTTCTCTTCTTCCCCTCCTCTCCTCTCTCTATCCCCCCCATCTCTCCCCATCCCCTCTCTCCCCCATCTGTCTCCCTACCCGTCTCTGTTCATGTTAACACACAGGGACAACTTTAGTATTATTGGGGATGGTTGACAATCTGAAAGCTGGATAAACTGATGGAGTTATTACTCAAAAGTGTGTGATGCTTCTGTTTAACCTCTTCCTGCCCAGCCCCAGCATCCCTTTATGGGATTGGCACATGAACTTTGGTCTCTGAAGAGCGATCTGCATTCAGATCACTCTTCAGAAAGCAGTTGGCAGGTAGTGAGGAGATGTATAACCTCCTCACCACCTGCTTTAACCCCTGGAACCCCACACTAGTGCACTGCAACCACGTGCTTTGCACACCGTTGCGGGGTGTTTGCAGAGCAGCCTCATTCACTTGAATGGGTCACATTCAGCAGGCACTGTGCCCACAGAAAGCAACAGAGGATAAAATTTCTTAAATGGCCACAAAACTTCACAGTGGCAGTATGTGTACACCCCAATCCTGTGTTGCCAACCATCCATAAATTTACAGACAGTTTGTATAAAAAAGAGACTTATCTCCAATCTGCAAATGTTCATGGACAAGAGAAAAGTGACCGTACAAAATCCCTTTGTCCTGGGCTCTGACTGCCAGACTCTGATGTAAGGGGGCACTTTGCGGGACTCTGATGTAAGGGGGCACTCTGCCAAACTCTGATGTAAGAGGGCACTCTGCTAAACTCTGTAAGGGGGCACTCTGCTGGATTCTGATGTAAGGGATCAATCTGCTGGACTGTGATGTAAGGGGGGGCACTCTAGATTCTGATTTAAGGGGGACTCTGCAGAATGTAATGTTTGGTGGTTTTACTCTGGAGACACTGATGTAAGGGAGGACTCTGATGTGAATGTGGCTCTCATTCTGACTGCTACACTCCATATGTTGTTTAGTTTTTTACTTATTCTGACCCCTGTATTCTGTACATTATGCATATATATACAAAGACCTGACCAAGCTGTTCATTTTCTCAACAGTTGCTGGTTTTAATGGTGTTCTTCTTTAACCGCTTCCCACCTGGCCACTGCACATAACTGGCCAGGTGGGAGCTTCGCTGTCCTGAGTGGATGTTCCTGAATGTCCTGCAGAACATGGGCACGCGTGAATCCTTGTGACCGCGCAGCTGCACGCTCTCGGTGTGCCCTTGTCCCCTGGACACAGCGCAACGGCGCTCGGCAGAAGGGCTCTCTGATTGGCTCTTTTGATCATATGACAACTGTGTCCAATCACAGCCATCATGTGATGTCAACAAAGCCACCGTTCAGTTGAGCGGCTCTGCCTCTCCTCACACAGAGCCCGCTAGTGAGGAGAAGCAGAGCCGATCTGTGAATTAAAATCACCCTGTCACAGTACCAGTGATCCACATCTGTCACAGTACCTGCGATCCACACACATCTGTCACAGTGCCAGTGATCAACATCTGTGATTCACATCTGTCACAGTACCAGTGAGAAACATCTGTCACAGTACCAGTGATCCAGATCTCTGATCCACATCTGTTGTAAGCCAGTGATCCACATCTGTCACAGTACCAGTGATCCACATCTGTGATCCACATCTGTCACAGTACCCGTGATACACATCTGTCACAGTACCCGCGATCCACATCTGTTACAGTACCCGTGATCCACATCTGTCACAGTGCCAGTGATCCACATCTGTCACAGTGCCAGTGATCCACATCTGTCACAGTGCCAGTGATCCACATCTGTCACAGTGCCAGTGATCCACATCTGTCACAGTGCCAGTGATCCACATCTGTCACAGTACCAGTGATCCACTACTGTCACAGTGCCTGTGATCCACTACTGTCACAGTGCCAGTGATCCACATCTGTCACAGTACCAGTGATCCACATCTGTCACAGTACCAGTGATCCACATCTGTCACAGTGCCTGTGATCCACATCTGTCACAGTGCCAGTGATCCACATCTATCACAGTGCCAGTGATCCACATCTGTCACAGTGCCAGTGATCCACATCTGTCACAGTGCCTGTGATCCACATCTGTCACAGTACCCGTGATCCACATCTGTCACAGTGCCAGTGATCCACATCTGTCACAGTAACCGTGATCCACATCTGTCACAGTGCCTGTGATCCACATCTGTCACAGTACCCGTGATCCACATCTGTCACAGTGTCAGTGAACTACATTTTTCACAGTACCAGTGATTCACATCTGTCACAGCACCAGTGATTCACATCTGTGATCCACATCTATCACAGTGCCAGTGATCCACATCTGTCACAGTACCCGTGATCCACAGCTGATCACGTGATGTGGTAAAAGGCCAATCACAGCAGCCTTTTACCACGTGATCAGCTGTGTCCAATGATCACCTGGTAAATACAGTTGCCGGTTATTGGATGCACTTTTATCATGCTGTCACAGCGTGAGGAAAGTACTGCCAATAACTGACAATTGTCAGAGAAGAGATCGGCACTGATGATCAGTGCCGCCCACCTGTGCCCATCAGTGCCACCCACCTGTGCCCTGCAGTGCCACCCATCTGTGCCCAGCAGTGCCTAGCAGTGCCATCCACCTGAACCCAGTAGTGCCCCCCATCAGTGCCACCCATCAGTGCTGCCCATCCATGCCACCTATCAGTGCCCATCAGTGCTGCCTATCAGTGCAGCATCATCCTTGCCAGCTCATCAGTGCCACCTATCAATGCTGCCTATCAGTGCCTCCTATCAGTGCCCATCAGTGCTGCCTATCTGTGCCACCTCATCAGTGTTGCCTATCATTGCAGCCTCATTAACGCACATCAGTGAAGGAGAAAAATTACCTGTTTGCAAAATTGTGTAATAGAAACAAAGAAAAAAAACGTTTTTTTCAAATTTTTTGCTATTTTTTTGTTTATAGCGCAAAAAATAAAACAACCCTGCAACGATTAAATACCACTAAAAGAAAGATCTATTTGTGTGAAAAAATGATAAAAATTTCATATGGGTACAATGTTGCATGACCACGCAATTGTCATTCAAAGTGCGACAGCGCTGAAAGCTGAAAATTGTCCTGGGCAGGAAGGGGGTATAAGTGCCCGGTAGGCAAGTGGTTAAACATGGGACTGACAAAAAAAAGTCCATGCCTACTGGTCTACTCAACCTATACATCATATGCCAGTCTATTCATCTTGTATGCCCAGAACACGCTATGAGATGATAATGAGGTTTTTGCATTTCAATAATAATACCCAGTGCCCTCCTCGAAATCATCCGGATTATGATAAGCTATTCAAAATTCGGCCACTAATCAACTTTTTTTGCTGTACCTTCAAGGAAATGTTTACCTCCGACAAAAATATTTCTGTGGATGAATCCCTAGTCCACTTTACTGGAAGGCTTGGCATCAAACAGTACATCCCCCGTAAATGGGAAAAATATGGAGTAAAATTCTACAAGGCATGTGAAAGGGCCGTGGGATATACCTACAACATCAAGATTTATGAGAGAAAGGACAGGCAGCTAGACCCCATTGGATGCCCTATCTATATAAGGAAAAGTGGCAAAATTGGCAGCTTATAGAACCGCTGTTCGAGAAAGGTTACCATTTGTATGTAGATAATTTCTACACAAGTCTCCCATTATTCCGCCATCTCTATTTGAAGAAAACTGTGGTCTGTGGGATAGAACTGGCCAACCGCAAGGGCTTCCCACAATGAATGGTCACTACAAAGTTAAAACAGGGTGAAACAGCCAGTTTGCGGAATGAAGAGATCCTAGCTCTAAAGTGGAACGATAAAAGAGATGTCTATATCCTTTCCTCAATTCATGATGACACCTCGGTGGAACTTCAAGCAAGACAAGGTCCTGTCCAGAAACCAAGATGCATACACGACTATAACCAATTCATTGGGGGGGGATATGAATGACCAGATGTTACAGCCATACTTAGCCAACAGGAGATCACTCTATCGGTATAAAAAGGTTGCTATCTACTTGTTTCAGTTAGCCCTGTGCAATTCATTTTGCCATCTTTTCTAAGTGCACACCAAGATCCCTAACCTACCTAAAGTATCATAAGGATATTGTTACAGCCCTTCTCTATGGCCATGCCCCTGAACAAATTCACTCTGCTTCATTGACCAGACTCCATGAGAGGCATTTCCCCGATATCCTCCCTCTTAACCTAACAGGCCGCAAACCCCCCCAAAAAAATGTTGTGTATGTTCCAGTAACCATATTCGCCATGACACCCGATACTACTGTCCCCAATGTCCTTCCCAGCCAGGACTCTGTATTGGAGAGTGATTCCACATCTATCACACATCTCTACACTATTAGTCAATATATTTTTCCAGTGTCCACTATCTGCTATTTCCCTGTATGACCTGGACTGCTTATCAACAATGCCTCTGTTTGCCACCTGAACTGACCTTGGACTGTTTATTGATGATTCCTCTGCCTGCCGCTTGAACTATCAACCACGTTTCTGCCTTCCACGTGAATTGATCTCAGCCTGTTAATCGACCATGTTTTTTGCCCGCCTCCTGAACTGATCTTATGCCCTGCGACTCTATTAGTTGGATTCAAGACAACATAGGGGTCTCATGTACGTGAGGGGCTCCAGAATAGATTTTCAGAGTGGAGAAAACAATGTTTTTGGTTTTCTCCAGGTTTTGTAATTCTCAGAAAAGGGTCCGTTAGTCCAGAGGCTTCGAAGAGATTGGGTGGGACGAAGCCTCTACCCCGTGCCCAGGTCTTACCTGACCAAGGCCCTAAGCCTGATATTTCTGCCTGCTGCTGACTTACTGCCATCATACCTCTGCCTGCCGCATGAACTGACCACACCTCTGCCTGCTACCTGTACTATGGACCATGTTCCTGCCTACTACCAGGACTGATATTTTGGCTGTGCTGACCATGTGTCTGCCTGGACAACTCATTTGGCTGTTGCTGACCGCATGTCTTCCTGCTTCCTCAACCGATGCTTTGGCTGTGCTGGCAATATCTGGGCCTGCTGTCTGTAGTGACTATGAACAGTATTCCTTCCTGCTGCCTGGATGATTCCTTTCGATGTCACTGACCACGTCCCTGTTTGCTGCCTGTACCAATGCTCTCCTCTCTGGACAACTGCACTATTAAAACTACATGCACTTTTTTTGTTTACCCTTTGCTCAGCAGAATGTATTTGTGGGGTGTAATTCTTGGTATGTACATGCTATGTGTTAGAAGCCTGAAAGTGCTACTTGGATGTTGGACTCTGGATTTGGCAAAGCTGTGGAAAAGTCTGACACATGTGGTATCACCATACTGGGGTGGAGTAGCAGAATGTATTTTGGGGTTTAATTCTTGGTATGTACATGCTATGTGTTAGAAATATCTTATAAATGGACAACTTTGTGTAAAAAAAAAAATACATTTTCATTTTCTTTCCACATTTTCTGAAAACTTGTGGAAAAAAATGACATGTTCAAAAGACTCGTTATATCATAGAATATATACTGGGGTGTTTGCTTTCCAAAATGGGGTCATTTTGAGGGTAATTCCATTGTCCTGGTGCTGCAGGGCCTTCAAAATTGTGATAGATAGTCAGGAAATGAGATTTGCTTCTTGGATGTTGGGCCTCTGTATGTGGCCAGGCTGTGGAAAAGTCTTACACATGTGGTATCCCCATACTCAGGAGGAGTAGCAGAATGTATTGTGGGGTGTAATCTTTGGTATGTACATGCTATGTGTTAGAAATATCTTATAAATGGACAACTTTGTGTAAAAAAAACTCAGGAGGAGCATCAGAATGTGTTTGAGGTGAAGCTGCAAGTATGCATATGCTGTGTGAGAGGCATAACCTGTTAATATAACAGTTGTGTGAAAAAAAAAACATTTTATTTACTTTCTTCATTTTCCAAAGATTTGTGGGGAAAAAAATAACAGGTTCAAAAAAACTCACCATGCATCTTTCTAAATACCTTGGAATGTCTACTTTCCAAAAAAAGGTCATTTGGGGGGTATTTGTACTGTCCTGGCTTGTTAGTGTCTCAAGAAATGAGATAAGCCGTCAGTACATCAGGTTTGATCAGGTGTGTTCAATTTTCAGTGATTGATACCATAGCTTGTAGACTCTATAACTTTCACACGGACCAAATAATACACACCGATTAGATTTATTTTTACCAAAGCAATGTAGCAGTATACATTTTGGCCCAAATTTATGAAGAAAAATTACTTATTTGCAAACATTTTTTTACAAAAACGAAGAAACATTTGGGTTTTTTTTTAAATGTTTCGGTCTTTTTTAATTTACAGCGCAAAAAATAAAAAACCCAGTGCTAATTAAATACCACCAAAAGAAAGCTCTATTTGTGTGAAAAAATGACAAAAATTTCATTTGGGTACAGTGTTGCATGACTGAGTAATGATCATTCAAAGTGTGACAGCACTGAAAGCTAAAAATTGGTCTGGGCAGGAAGGGGGTAAAAGTGCCCAGTGTTGAGGTGGCTAAGGTAGGCTCAGTAAGGCGACCCAGACATTAGTCATTTTTTTCGTTCAACAACGTGTTGAACAAGAAAAGACAGATTCAATGTGGATAGGGAATCACTCACGCTTAGGTAATGTGTTCTGACAGTGAAGAAACTTAATTGCCACCAGAATACACTGATCAGTGCTGCCAGCTAAAGCCGGCGCGGCTAATTGCACAGAAATTTTCCTAGAGGCTGATTGTACAGAAGTCGATTGGTAGATCGACTTCTGTACAACCAGTCTGCCCGTATATGGATTGAAATTTAACTGGTCCCTACTGAAGCAGGTGAATTTTGATCCAAGTATGGCCGCCTAGGAGCAAAATATCCTTTTTGTGTGCATAAAAACATATGAAATAGAAACAATTAATTTAAAAAATGTTCCCTTGTCCTGAGATTTATTTGTGTCCACCTGTCCATTCTTCCACCTATGATAGGCATACAGCAGTAATGAATTTATAGGGATCTGTGTTGTACATCTAAGCTAGCAGCAACGTTTATTTTTATTGTAATTTTGTGTATTGGAAAAGTTTATGACAGTTCACATCATCCACTTCCACACAATGGAAGTGTGGAAAAATGTCTGCATACAAAATGCAACTATAGTAACTCTAATTATTAAACAACCTGGAATTGGCTTTGGTTAATCCATTACATTTGCGTTTTTTTTTGCTTTTTTAGAATTCTTTTTTTCAGCTGCCTGCAGGTGGAGCCAGTGCCTTATTTTATAACTACGTGAACCTGAAGTTTGGAAGCTCTGTGGGTCTCTTGTGTTCATTCACTCTTTCTATGACACCCTATATTGATTTCACATTGATTCACTTGGACATGCAGGTGCTAACAGCCTTCACTAGACAGCTTTCATTACAGCCATAGTAAGGTGATTATAATAATCAATTCATCAAAATTTCAAGTGCTAAAGTTCTAACATTATACAGTTTTGTATTATGAACAGTTAATTAACATTTTTTTTAGTTTTCTGCCATTCTGATCTTCTTGTTTCTTAATCATTTGTATGAAAAATTGTATCTGTAGTGTAATTATTTACATTTTTATATTCTTTATAATTATTTGGTACGATACTATAACATAAGTAATCTTATTTAATGGCTCAGAATTATAACGTACACTATATTGACAAAAGTATTGGGACACCTACCTTTACATGCACAACTTTAATGGCAATCCAGTCTTAGTCCGTAGGGTTCAATATTGAGTTGGCCCACCCTTTGCAGCTATAACAGCTTCAACTCTTCTGGGAAGGCTGTCCACAAGGTTTAGGAGTGTGTCTATGAGAATGTTTGACCATTCTTCCAGAAGCGCATTTGTGAGGTCAGGCACTGATGTTGGACGAGAGGGCCTGGCTCGCAGTCTCCACTCTAATTCATCCCAAAGGTGTTCTTTAGGGTTGAGGTGAGGACTCTGTGCAGGCCAGTCAAGTTCCTCCACCCCAAACTCGCTCATCCATGTCTTGCTTTGTGCACTGGTGCGCAGTCATATTGGAACAGGAAGGGGCCATCCCCAAACTGTCCCCACAAAGCTGGGAGCATGAAATTGTTCTGGTATGCTGATACCTTAAGAGTTCCCTTTACTGGAACTAAGAGGCTCAAGCCCAAGCCCTGAAAAACAACCCCACACCATAATCCCCCTCCACCAAACTTTACACTTGGCACAATGCAGTCAGGCAAGTACCATTCTCCTGGCAACCGCCAAACCAAGACACATCCATCGGATTGCCAGACAGAGAAGTGGGATTTGTCATTCCAGAGAACACGTCTCCACTGCTCTAGAGTCCAGTGGTGGCATGCTTTATACCACTGCATCCAACGATTTGCATTGCACTTGGTGATGTATGGTTTGGATGAAGCTGTTCAGCCATGGAAACCAATTCTATGAATCTCTCTACGCACTGTTGTTGTGCTAATCTAAAGGCCACATGAAGTTTGGAGGTCTTTAGCTATTGACTCTGCAGACAGTTGGAGACTTCTGCGCACTGTGCGCTTCAGCATGCGCTGACCCCGCTCTCAACCACTTTGTGGCTGAGTTGCTGTTGTTCCCAGTTGCTTCCACTTTGTTATAACACCATTAACAGTTGACCATGGAATATTTAGTAGCAAGGAAATTCATGGATGGAATTATTGCAGAGGTGGCAACCTATCACGGTACCACGCTTGAATTCAATGAGCTCCTGAAAGCGACCCATTCTTTCACAAATGTTTGTAGAAGCAGTCTGCATGCATAGGTGCTTGATTTTTTTTTTATACCTGTGGCCATGGAGGTGATTGGAACACCTGAATTTAATCATCTGGAGGGGTGTCCCAATACTTTTGGCAATATAGTGTAGTAGTAAGCCCCACTCAAACGTAATTAAAATATTTTGAAAAAATAAACTTGTGTGATGTAACTATAAAAAAAATACAGTGGACCTAGATACACTTTTTGTTTTGATAAAGTGAACCTGAACTCAAAAAGTGAAGATGCGCTATGTTTTATAGAACATCTAGATATGTTTATTGTGCCTTTAGTAATTGCCTAAAAATGAACTGACATTTAGAGCCATTTGCATTCAGGGTATCCCTGCATGCATACAGCCCTAAAAGCGAGTTCCACTCGATACAGCATACAGCTAGGCATATTTCAGCCTGTCATAGATTTTGACAGGCTGTTGCCGGTGAGGCTGAACACTGCACCTGTGCTTCCTGGGTGCTCGAAAACGCCAGGGTTTGGTGTAGATGGGCAAAACCGCTCATGTGTATATAGCCTAACTCTTAATCTCCCTGTATTAAAGTGGGCCTTGAATGAAAATGAAAGGTCCATTTTAATGATAGCCCTCCATTCCCCACATAAAGTTGTATAAAAGTTAAAAAAGATTATACTAAAAAAAATCTTTAGAACAAAAATTTTAAAAAACCTAACTCACACAAACAAACTCCACATCCTATAGGCACTGGCTATGTTACCTTGTTGTTACGTTGTTGGGTCTTTAAGTTATAGTGAGAATACACTCCTTAGCTGTGCAATGAAGGTTCACTATTGCCTGCGGTAGGTTGAATACATAATTTTCCTTTTTAATAATAAAGGGTACTTACTGTATAATATACAGTATATCAGCCATCACCAATTAACAATATTACCTCTGACAGGTAAAAGTGAATAGTATTGATTATCTGTTTGATATGGTATTTGAAGGTGGGTGGAATTGTTATGCAACAAGTAAATATGTTGCTCCCGAAGTTGATGTGTTGAAAGCAGAAAGGGCCAAATTGTAATGGCTAGACAACTGGTTTAGAGCATCTCCAAAACTGCAGCTCTTGTGAGATGTTCTAGTTTGCAGTGGCCAGGACCTATCAAAAGCGGTTCAAGAAAGGAAAACCAGCAAACTGGCAAAAAGGTCATGGGTGGTCAAGGTTCATTGATGAACGCGGGGAGCGAAGACTGACCTGTGTAGTCCATTTCTACTGTAGCTCATATTGTCGAAAAGTTCATGCTGGTTCCAATAGAAAGGTGTCAGAAGACAGTGCATTGCAGTTTTTTGCATATGGGGATGCGTAATGGCAGGCCAGTCAGGGTAACCATGCTGACCCGTGTCCAAAGCCAAAAGTGCATACAATGGGCATGTGAACATCAGAATTGGACCACGGAGCAGTGCTGGCCCAAATGAATCACATTTTCTTTTACATAATGTGGGTGGTGCGTATGTGGCACTTACCTGAGAAGAGATGGGACCAAGATGCAGTATGGGAAGAAAGTGAGGCAGTGTGCTTTTAGCAATGTTCTGTTGGGAAACCTGTCCTTCATGTGGATGTTACTTTGACACATACCACCTACCTAAACATTGCTGGTGACCAAGTACACCCCTTCATGAAAACAGTGTTCCCTGAAGGTAGTGGCCTCTTTAGAGCATGATAATGCATCCTGGCACACTGTACAATTAGTTCAAAAATGGTCTGAGAAACACAACAATTTCAAGGTGTTGGCCTCCAAATTCTCCAGATTGCAATTCAATCGAGCATCTGTGGGATGGGTGTGAAGTACAGTCCAATACGTGGAGACCCCTCCTCTCGACTTACAGGGTTTAAAGAATCTGCTACTGATGGTTTGATGCCAGATATCACAGAATACCTTGAGAGGACTAGTGGAGTCCATGCCTAAATGGGACAGGACCATTTTGGTGGCAAAAGCAAGAATTGTGGCTGCAGAAAGGGGGATCTAATCAGTATTAAGTGGGTGGTCCTAAAGTTATGGCTGATTGGTGTATATTTACTCTATATACGTTGTGAGTTATATTGTTTCATGGCAGCAATTTATTGTTGCATAGTTGTACAATTGCTGTAACATTAACTTTAATTTTGCTGAACAGCTAGTTTGAGAAAAATGTGCAGTAGAAAGATTCAATGTTTTTGCAGTGCTTTTGCAGAATTCCCATAGACCAGGGGTGTTTAACTATGGCCCTCCAGCTGTTACAGAACTACAAGTCCCATGATGCATTTAAAGGCTGACCGTTGCAGACATGACTCCTAAAAGCAGAGACATTATGTTCCGCAACAGCTGGAGGGCCATAGTTTGACACCTCTGTAATAGACATTGTATGCAAGATAGTAAGTTAGTAGTAAAAGGTTCTATGTCATGCTAGTGGGCAAAAGTAAAAATCGATAACATCTCAGTTGCTTAGTTCACTTATATAAAAGCACTATTTTTTCAATAGTCCACCCTAAGACAATTCTTTTTTATTGTTATAATTTTATATGTATTATAAGAGTCCATGCACTCTGAGCTTAAATAAATGCTGCTTCTACAGGAGTTTTGTCTGTTGCCAGTAAATGCAGCTCAGTGTTATCCTATGTGTCCACGCACACTAGGATGTTTAGAGGCATATCTTAAATCAGATCTCCAGTCTCATCTGAAAGAAATAAAAGCCAGTTGCTACAAAAACTGTAGCTGCTGACTTTTAAAAAACAGCCACTCACCTGTCCTTGCGGGTTCACAGCCGGGTGCCCACTGCGCATGTGCAAGCAGCACTGCGCATTGTGAATGGTCCTGTAGTGTTAGTGGACCTGTCATGTGTCAAAGAAGACTATGGGGAGGGAGAGGGAAGGAAAACTTCCATCGGGGGGCAGGTACTTGCCAAAATCAGGAATCTGCTCCCCGAAGGTGTCAATTCCTCAAGGAAAGTGGGGGACCAATCCTTAAAGTGGAACTTCCCCTTATTGATGGAGCTCCGCTTTAAGCTCAGTGTTTATAGACAGAAAAAAAACCCTTATTGTTTGTGTTTTTGAGAGGAAATTTCTGGCAAAAAAAATGCTAAACGCTCCTAAACACCTGTACAAACACACTCTATATGTGATTTCCTTTTCTGCATTTTTTTAAGCCCAGTGTGCATAGACCCTAAGTAGCACTTATTGTGGCATGGTCTTTTTGCAGTCAGGCCAATGTCAGAGAGAAGCAGTAGACACCATATGGAGGTCATTGTCAGGTGAATGAATTTTTAACCAGGTTATTTTTTTTGGTTTCCTTTAAGATCATACCAGTACTGAGGGGTTCTGTCCTTTCTGACTATCCCTGCTCTCCAATATGTAAACATCCAGATTCAGAAAATGTGAATGCAATTGCTGCTTAAAGAATAAAAAGATCATTTGACTGTCACCTAATGACAGCACATCATAAGGCCTCCTGATTTCTGTGGCTAGATAGGGAAAAGTAAACAAAATCCAAATAATATCAGTTTTACGTTCTTCTACAAACACAAAGACATTTCCTAGAAAAAAAATCTGAAATGTTCTGATCCTTCTTACAACAATAATTGAAGTAATTTAAAAATGCTTTTGGTGAATTTCTCTTAGGAAATTTGTAAAAATGCATGTTTTTCTGTATACAAATGCCTCCTTGATGTATAGTGACTTTAGTATTACCCTAAGCCCATTTGTGTATTAAAGCACCTCTATTTAATTAGGTAACATGACAGCATAATCTTTGAAGTAAATGTTTATACTATGATGCTTATCAATTGTTATTGTAATATTAATCCAATTCAATTTAAAATATTTCATTTTATTTTAGTGAGCCACTTTCAAAGCATACCAGGGCATATGGGCTGGTAACTGCATCGTGGATGGCCTGCACAGTTAAGAGCCCTCCAGACATGCAGATACTTGGTGCTTACCATGTCTGGAGTGCCACAAGCTTTTTTTTTTTTTTTTTTTTTTAAATGTGTTAAAAATTGTGGAAAAAAAAACTATTATAGCATCAATGCTTTTACAACACAGAATCAGCACTGTGGACAGCTCAAAAGACCACTTCTTAGTATTCATTTTACACACAGTACCAGCTGTTATAGTAATGCTATAACTGAATCTGACACTTTGGAAAGCAGGCAGTACTTTAATCTACTGTTGGCCCTTTGCCCACTGTGATGGGGTCCTATAGTAAGGCACAATAGACAGGAAGGAGGGAGCTGGCAAACATTAAACCTTTTCGCATATGGAAGGTACCCAGTTAGTAACACATAGGCACCCTGAAAGTGCCCACTCTATATCTTAAATTAACTTATGATGTCTCATCCAGAAAAACAATGTCCTCAAGTATAAAGTGCCTTTAGATGCAAAGTTATTTGAATGTCAGGCCGTTCTGAAAGACAAAATTGTGACACTTCTAGGTAGTATTGAAGCTTGCTGCTCCTTCCAACTTTTTACGCCTTCCTTCCTTACTCATTGGACCATAGTAATGTGCAGGAGGCAGAACTGGGAGGGTAAACCTGGACTATCAGAATGACCAAGCACTTGGGAATAAAAACAGAATTAAAAGCTGTAGTGGATATGTGCAGGTACCTCTAGGTGCTTGCACATAATACATGACAGTTGCTTTTTTACTAGACAGATTTGCTTTCAGCTGCAGTTTTAATATTGCCACTAGTATGCTTTACATTGAATGGTAATCTAACATGCAGCACCATGACTCTTCATAAGGGAGCTATCAATCATGTGACATACTGTATATTCTATATATACAGCATATCGTCAAATAATTATGCATTGAACACCTGACGAAACAATATTTAGTGTATTTAGTGTCCCTTAGGGACCCATATCACTCGTCATTTAACAAAATGTGTAAAATCAAAGTAATGCTTTCTTTCTATATCTCTGTATCAATAGTTTAAAATAAAGATCATTAGAATGTGACACTTATTGTGATATGTGTTCTTATGCAAAAAAACTGATGGTGTAATTAAACATTTCCCATTATTCTAGCCCAAAACTTTAGATCAGTAATCTACTACAATATATTAGATTTCCCTAAACATTTTCTGAGACAAATTTGATAGAACAGTAAGAATATTGTGCAATTAAAGATCATTGCCTTGTCATGCAGTGCTGACGGATAATGTAAGGTGACATGGGAATGTAAAACCAGAGATTGAAACATATCACGTCTTAACTACTTTATGTCAATGTATATTTAGTGCCAGCAGTCTTGAGTGAACTTAATAGGTACATAAATTTTGCATCAGCAGTAGTTGTGCTTGGTGACAGTGGCCTCATCCTGAGATCAATTAGGTGATCAGCCTGCACTATCAATCAACTCAGTAGCATAATCTGCTATTGAACTGCACAGTGTTGCAGCTTGAGGTCCCTAACAGTGACAGACTGTGCATGCAAATCAGAGCAGATTGATGAATGTCATCTGGAGGTGCCAACATGTGATTATTTCTAGAGAGATCTCTATTTAGCTTTTTTTACGTAGAATGATGCATAAAATACTGTTATCACCAGATGTTGCATCCCTTTGGTAATGCCAAGAATTTCCAGCTAAGTGCCTCTGCACCAGATAACCCCCAAGGAAATACTTAGGAAGAACATACGCTAATGACTCAGTTCCTCATCACTGACAATAACTGACAATGTCATCTATCAGTCTGAGGACATTTAAATTATACATAGGTCACATATCTGCACTTTCACTTTACATGAAGGAAATTGACACCTAACCAAGGTGGCAATTCATTCCTATGTGTAATATGCAATAACCTTTCGGTCTGAAAAAGTAGATTAAATATAGAAGATAAATACATTACTAGTTTAGATTAAATGGCAGCTTTTATATACTTTTATTATCAGTAGGAAAGTTATTCATAGCAACAACAAATTCTGAAGAATCTTGCAAAATAAATAGGACACTTGACATCAGTCCTTGCCCTCTCCTAAAAGCAAGCTATTAACCACTTGCTCTCCAGAGGATTTACCCCCCTTCCTGGCCAGGCCATTTTTTGCGATACGGCGCTGTGTTAATTTAACTGACAATTGTGCGGTCATGCAACGCTGTACATAGATGAAATTTATGTCCTTTTTCGCACAAATAGAGCTTTCTTTCAATTTCTTTTAGTGGTATTTGATCACCTCTACGGTTTTTAATTTTTGCGCTATAAACAAAAAAAGACAGACAATTTTGAAAAAGTACAATATTTTTGACTTTTTGCTATAAAACATATCGAGTAAAAAAATGTAAAAAATAAAATTTCTTCTTAAATTTAGGCCAAAATGTATTCAGCTACATGTCTTTGCTATAAAAAAAATAACCCCAATACATGTAAATGAATTGGTTGACGTGAAAGTTATACGTCTACAAATGGCTATTTATGGCGTCTATACATATTGCGGGACTGCGGTGGGTATTCTGACACTGGGTGGGACCTGACTTACTGCCACTGACATCCTCAGTGACACTAATACAGTGATCAAGTGCTAATAAAAAACACTGTCACTGTACTAATGACACTGGGCAGGAAGGGGTTAACATCTGGGGTGATCAAAGGGTTAACAGTGTGCTGTGTGTGATTTACTATGTAGACAAGCTGATTTGTTTTGCTCTGTGCAGAGCAATACAAAGCAGCCTGTTCGTGCTGACGGGAGAGATCTGTGTTGTTCAGATACAGACCTCTTCCGTCAGCTTCGCCGAGGATCTCCGAGTCCCAGCCGAGAATTATCGGCCGGAACCTGGTGACTGACATCCCGAGGAGCCAATAGCGGAGCGGATAGGTAGCGGGCGTGTGCACGCCCCCTACCCACCCAGAAATTCAAAATCACACACATATATATATATATATATATATATATACATGATTTTGTGAATTCCTGCTGCCCTGTAGCAGTACTTCTGCTATAGGACAGTCGGGAAGTGGTTAATACTTGTAGCCCATGTTTGAGTTTTGCCTGTGGGAAAGCTGAAAAATATAAGGAGAATATACTGTAGTAACTGTGTAGATAGTGCTGACCACAAAGACGCCTTGATGATTCTAAGCATCGTTTACTCTAGTTTTGTGCATCAACATACATGGCTTCCCCCTCGCAGTTCTTCCAGGCCTAACCAACTGGAAGAGGTGAGTATCCTGAAGGTACTATATCTCCCAGTTGACCAGTATTTATTGTCTTTCCACGGCCCTTGGTCAGGTCTGTTCCATAAATCAAGTTAAGGCAAGCAGACTAAAATCATGATGCTGTGTACTTTGTTTTTGCATTAAATGTTTTGATGTAATTTCTACATATGACAAAAAATTGCAAATTATTGAGTTATATTTGGGATGTCTGTCATAGGAAAAAAACGCTACAGTCACAAATACTGTATGCCTGTTTGTGATGATGTAAAAGGTAATTTTGTTTTCAATTAGCATTAGGAGGGAAGACCGTAAACAACAGCCTATGGATATATCACCCTATAAAACAATTATCCTTGTACTGGGGCAGTATCAACCTCATTTAGCTAGTTGTTAATCAAAGCGCATGCCTACCTCCATTTGATAGGTGGCTTTGTTCCCACCCAACATAAAGTTTTGGGTATTCCCCAAAGTGTGTGGTTTTTTTTTTTGTTTATTTGGTTGCCATTGTACCAATAAAATGTCTATTTTTTATAGGTATTTATTTAGTGCTGGCAATGTACGCATCCCTTCACATATTTTGCATTGACATCAATGTGCACCATAACATATAGCACACAGAGACATAGAAAATAAGCAGATTTAACCATGCTAAAACATACTGCCTTGTCTCAATTGATACTAATAACTGTTATAATGTAACGAAACATTATGCACAATTTGTCAATATATAAAAATATACATTGATTTTCCTCTTTGCATCACCCTATCATTATTTCTTTCAGCAGGAGGGAGCAGCAGTCGGTGAGAACCCTTCCTATACGTCTCTAGGCAGGGAGTTGTTTTAAAGCAGGCTACGCATCCAAATTGCAAGGTGTGATTTTGAAAAGTGTTACCCCACTTTCAGAAATGCTGTATAAAACTTAAAGTATATGTACAGCCTCACCATGTAAAACAACCCATTCCGTTTAAAAAAAAAATGAAAGGCAAAATATTTGTATATATACACTGTATTGCCAAAAGTATTGGGATACTCCTCCATATCATTGGATTCAGGTGTTCCAATCACCTCCATGGCCACAGGTGTATAAAATCAAGCACCTAGGCATGCAGACTGCTTCTACACACATTTGTGAAAGAATGGGTTGCTCTCAGGAGCTCAGTGAATTCAAGTGTGTTACCGTGATAGGTTGCCACCTGTGCAATAAGTCCAACCATGAAATTTCTCTGCTACTAAATATTCCACAGTCAACTATTAGATGTATTATAACAGAGTGGAAGAAGGGGGGTTTGGGTATGCCTAATGTTAAGAAATCTTATCAAGTGGTGATATTTTCATGAATAATGGACTGGATATTTAATTCACAAGGGAAAGGTTGGGTGAATATGGAAAGGATTCTGAGTAAGGCATAGTTAGGGAAGATAGTTTGGGTACCACATATTCTGCACATTAGATGTGAATATTATTCCACTGACAAAGTAAGTTTTAGGTGTTTGGGATAGAATGTATAAGCAAAAGTGGAAAATATCTACAGGATGGAGGAGTTGTGTCATATTGAGGAGGATAGAATGGAAAAATGTAGGAAAATGTGGACTAACTAGTTAATTTTCTAAACATCTAAAAGATATTTGGAACTGGATGGAATATAGGTGGAAGGGTATTAGAGGGAGTTCTGATGGAGTACCCAACAGAGAGAAGGAGATAGGAGGGAAGGGATACAGATATAGATAGATAATCACGAGAAAGGATAGAAACTAGGAATTTGGATATGGACTGAGGTAATTGGAGGGGGGGAGGAAGGGTGGGGCAGGGGATAAGACGATGCAAATTGAATTTATGTATTGGTGAAGTTCTTTTTATTTTTGTGTGCATTAGATGCTCTTTTTGTATTGGAAAAATTTAATAAAAGATATAATAAAAAAAAAAAATGGAAGCAACTGGGAACAACAGCAACTCAGCCACAAAGTGGTAGGCCATGTAAAATAACAGAGCAGGGTCAGCACATACTTAGGAGCACAGTACGCAGAAGTCGCCAACTGTCTGTAGAGTCAAAAGGGAAAAAGACCTCCAAACTTCATGTGGCCTTCAGATTAGCACAACAGTGTGTAGAGAGATTCATGGAATGGGTTTCCATGGTCGAGCAGCTGCAACCATTCTTTACATCACCAAGTGCAATGCAAAGCATCAGATGCGGTGGTATAAAGCATGCCACCACTGGACTCTAGAGCAGTGGAGATGTGTTCTCTGGAGTGACGAATCACGCTTCTCTGGCAATCCGATGGATGTGTCTGGGTTTGGCGGTTGCAAGGAGAAAGGTACTTGCTTGACTGCATTGTGTCAAGTGTAAAGTTTGGTGGAGGGGGGGATTATGGTGTGGGGTTGTTTTTCAGGGGTTGAGCTTGGCCCCTTAGTTCCAGTGAAGGAAACTCTTAAGGCATCAGCATGCCAAGACATTTTGGACAATTTCATGCTTCGAACTTTGTGGGAACAGTTTGGGGATGGCCCCTTCCTATACCAACATGACTGCACACCAGTGCACAAAGCAAGGTTTATAAAGACATGGATGAGTTTGGGATGGAGGAATTTGACTGGCCTGCGCAGAGTCCTGACCTAAACCCGATAGAACACCTTTGGGATGAATTAGAGCGGAGACTGCAAGCCAGGTCTTCTCGTCCAACATCAGTACCTGACCTCACAAATGTGCTTTTGGAAGAATTGTCAAACTTTCTCATAGGCTCATTCATAAACCTCATGGCCAACCTTCCCAAAAGAGTTGAAGCTGTTATAGCTGCAAAGAATGGGCCAACTCAATATTGAACCCTATGGACTAAGACTGGAATGCCATTAACGTTCATGTACGTGTGAAGGCAGGCATCCCAATACTTTTGGCAATTTGTATATTTATATATTACCTTCCTAGTACACTTATCTTCCTAGTGAATGGCAGTGCAGGGGGCATGTCAACACAATCATGATCATTGGATTAGCTCCCAGCACAGCCAGAATACTGGTCAAACTGTGTTCTCATGCCATGGTCAGTTTTTAAAAGGAAAGCAGAGGAATTGACAGGAACACCAGGGATTTCACACAAAGGAAGTACTACAAAGAGAACAGGATACTTTTTCACCGAATACATGGTGCAGCAGGCACATACCAGGAAAATGAAATGTTGGGTCTGCATATTCTTTAAAAAAGACACCTGTATTTCCCCGTTTCTGTCCGGGGTGTCTTGGTGAGTACATTTATGTAAGTGTGTGTGAAATATGATGGTGTTTTTGCTAGTGTGCTATTATCCCAGGTCTGGTAATCTGTAATATCACAATGACATGCTGCACAACCACGTCAGCAGACCCTCAGCTGAAATCCCAGGGAAGAGAACATTCTATATCGGTGCTCAAGCATTTTGGTACGATTAGGATATTAATTTATTATCACCCCGTGGTTACCCAGCCAAAGGTAATGAATTGCATTAATGATCTGTGCAGAATATTAGAGATATATTGCTGGCTATAATTTATTCACCTCCACAACATTACATTGGAAAAGTTAATCAACATCCTCCCTGCTCTAGTCAGCTGTTATAGAATTGACATGCCCAATAAACTGTGTTTACTTAATAAATAATAGCTGGCATAGCTGTTACTGGTTAATAGCCTGACTGCATGCCTGCTATGCTGTTTATTATGAATTCATGGGATAGTTATGGATGATAATTATCTTTCAGCAATATTTGCCATTTTATAAAAGTAACTGCATTATTATACTAGGTTTAATGGTAATTAACTAATTAACTCTGATTTGCCAGTGATACATTGCAAATACTGTATTTCTTCAGCTAGATCTTAAAGGAAAGCTATTGTGAAACATAAGGTGATTGTAAACCCTCACCTTGTAAAATAACTCATTCAGTTTAAAATACAAATGAAAGGAAAAACATTTGTGTATAGATATAAAAATTGGGATCCGTCACCGGCTGGATTGCCCCCTCACCTTCATGCACCGACCCCAAAGGGCCAATATGCCTCCACAATATAAGATACAGCAATACGGCCAATCAACATAAATAATTCCGGTTTAGCAGTAGTGGTGGTATCCCCCTTATGGAACAATAGGAATGAGCAATCCTGATGTCCAAACTTCTTTTAGGCAGGATGATAAAATCAGCCAACTCACATATATATTTGAAAGAAGAAAAGAAATCTTCCCATAGTGTAATACTGTATGTTTATTTTAAATGTCATAAACCAGCAAATTGCTCACTCACATTTCCATTGATAAAAACAAGCTTACAGAGCCTCATGTGTGAAATGCTGGGTGTACTCTCTGGGTGTACCAAAATGGCGCCTACGCTGGAAGTGACCTCAGTACGCCTCCGTAATCATCTGATGCGTTGCATCACATATCACATGACTTCCTCAGGAACTTCAGAGAGTACACCCAGCATTTCACATATGAGGCTCTGTAAGCTTGTTTTTATTTTTGTTTTTATTTTTTGCATATTATCACATGATATTGTCCTTTTTTGATGTGTATATTTCTTTTTGTTAGAATTTATTTGAGTTTTATATTTATGCACTAATTATGGTATTTAAATGTATTTAGGTACTGTGTATGGAAGCGCAACACCATTTTCTTTTTTATGTTTGCAACGTATTCAGGTATATAACCAGGTGATAGCAGCTTCCTGATCTTTATATTTGTCTTCATTCTGAGTAGCGCAGGTGGTTTACATACTGCAGTAAAGCATGATTGTTATAGTCATTGTGGAACCTAAGGGGTTAATCCTCCCCATCATGTAAAAAGGCTGCTTGATCCTGTCTTTTCTGATCCTCCCCTTCTTCTACTGTCCCCAATCCATCTGCTGAAAGTACAGAGCCCTAGGAGACACTCTACACATGCTCAGTTTGGTGTGTATTGCTAGAGAGTTGGGGTTTTTTTGAGCGAGTGCATGTGATCGGCACAGAGCCAATCAGCACTGTCCAGACAGAGGGTCAGGGGTTATGCAGCCTCATAGGACAGTCAAAGCAGAATGAAAACTCCTTTTACAAGATTACTCAGCGCTCAGCCAGACACTGATAGAAGTCAGAAGACTGCTACATACTGCTGATGAGAAATGGTATTTAGCAGTTTATATATACTACAATAATTGCATTTCCACATTCTGTGTACTGTGGGAGACCAGATATAGTGAATGCAGGGTCCTGGGTTTAGTAACACTTTAAGTGCCACAGTGATATTGCACTCCAGGAATGAGTTTATTCAAATGCAATATCAAAATAGTGTATACACAACCAACATGTTTTGGGGGCTAAGCCTTACCCCCTTCATTAGGGATGAAAAGTGAAAACCGCATTCTTGTAATATATATTTTGTCAGAAAAATGTGTTATCTTTGTCCTCACTGGAGAAATTACCCTACATTCACTCTATCTGGTCTCCTACAGTACACAGATCATGGAAATGCAATTATTTTAGTAAATTTAAACTGCGAAATACCATTTTTCATTAGCAGTATATAGGAGTCTTGTGACTTCTATCAGTGTCCAGCGGAGCACTGGTTAAAGCTTGTAGGAATTTTCATTATCATCTGATTGTCCTATGAGGCTGCAGGTCCCCTGACCCTCTGTCTGGACAGTGCTGATTGGCCCTGTGCTGATCAAATGCACTCTCCCAAGAAAACAAACTCTCTAGCAATACACCCCAAACCAGGGGATTACTGACAACTCTTGGGGCCCCCGGGCAATAGGGTATCATGGGTCCCCTGTGTCCTTGCCCAAACTCAAAAAAGCCTATGAAAAAGATACCAGGGGCATCTCATGGGGCCACCTACTGACCCCGGGCCCTCGGGCCGTTTCCACATGGTCAGTCCTCCCCTGCTCCAAACTCAGCATGTGCAGCTTGACCCCATGGCTCTGTTCTATCAGCAGATGGATTGAGAACTGTGGGAGAAGGGGAGGATCAGAGAAGAGAGAATCAAATAGTCTTTTTACACAATGTAGAGGATTACCCCTTAGGTTCCACAGCGAGTACAACAAGCATGCTTTACTGCATATACAGACTGATTTTACTGTTGTGGGTTTAGTAACACGTCTTTAGACTCGGTTCACACTGCTGCAATCAAGTCGCATTAGATGTGAAATACCATGTTAGTCAATAAGAGCTGTCTTAATTAGCACTACTGAAGGTTCCTGTACTGACTTCTATCCGACTTGTGCCCATAGAAGTCGCCTCCAAGTTGGATCCTCATCTATATTGATGTGATTTGGATCCGACATTACAGGACGATTACCTAAGCATTGCCTGAAAGTTGCTTCAGAGTTGCTTCAAAGTAGTACTCAAGTCGCCTGGCAAAGGCACACTGTAAGTCGCTCGACTTTCAGGTCGCAGTAGTGTAAGCCGACACAGATATTCGTTTTCTGAAAAAGTGTTAACATGAGAAAAGGTCTCTAAACTTCCAAACTATGATAATATGAAAAGATAAGGTTAACCCCTAGTGGTTCCTCCTACATACAGTCAGGTCCATAAATATTGGGACATCGACACAATTCTAACATTTTTGGCTCTATACACCACCACAATGGATTTGAAATGAAACGAACAAGATGTACTTTAACTGCAGACTGTCAGCTTTAATTTGAGGGCATTTATATCCAAATCAGGTGAACGGTGTAGGAATTACAACAGTTTTTACAACAGTTTGCATATGAGCCTCTCACTTGTTAAGGGACCAAAAGTAGTGGGACAATTGGCTTCTCAGCTGTTCCATGGCCAGGTGTATGTTATTCCCTCATTATCCCAATTACAATGAGCAGATAAAAGGTCCAGAGTTCATTTCAAGTGTGCTCTTTGCATTTGGAAACTGTTGCTGTCAACTCTCAAGGTGAGATCCAAAGAGCTGTCACTATCAGTGAAGCAAGCCATCATTAGGCTGAAAAAACAAAACAAACCCAACAGAGAGATAGCAAAAACATTAGGCGTGGCCAAAACAACTGTTTGGAACATTCTTTCCCTGGTGAAGAAAACACCCTTCACAACAGTTGGCCAGATCAAGAACACTCTCCAGGTGTTTGTGTGTCAAAGTCAACAATCAAGAGAAGACTTCACCAGAGTGAATACAGAGGGTTCACCACAAGATGTAAACCATTGGTGAGCCTCAAAAACAGGAAGGCCAGATTAGAGTTTGCCAAACAACATCTAAAAAAGCCTTCACAGTTCTGGAACAACATCCTATGGACAGATGCAGCCAAGATCAACTTGTACCAGAATGATGGGAAGAGAAGAGTATGGAGAAGGAAAGGAACTGCTCATGATCCTAAGCATACCACCTCATCAGTGAATCATGGTGGTGGTAGTGTCATGGCGTGGGCATGTATGGCTGCCAATGGAACTGGTTCTCTTGTATTTATTGATGATGTGACTACTGACAAAAGCAGCAGGATGAATTCTGAAGTGTTTCAGGCAATATTATCTGCTCATATTCAGGCAAATGCTTCACAACTCATTGGACGCCGCTTCACAGTGCAGATGGACAATGACCCAAAGCATACTGCAAAAGTAATCAAAGAGTTTTTTAAGGGAAAGAAGTGGAATGTTATGCAATGGCCAAGTCAATCACCTGACCTGAATCCGATTGAGCATGCATTTCACTTGCTGAAGACAAAACTGAAGGGAAAATGCCCCAAGAACAAGCAGGAACTGAAGACAGTTGCAGCAGAGGCCTGGCAGAGCATCACCAGGGATGAAACCCAGCGTCTGGTGATGTCTATGCGTTCCACACTTCAGGCTGTAATTGACTGCAAAGGATTTGCAACCAAGTATTAAAAAGTGAAAGTTTGATTTATGATTATTATTCTGTCCCATTCTGGTCCCTTAACAAGTGGGAGGCACATATGCAAACTGTTGTAATTCCTACATCGTTCACCTGATTTGGATGTAAATACCCTCAAATTAAAGCTGACAGTCTGCAGTTAAAGCACATCTTGTTTGTTTCATTTCAAATCCATTGTGGTGGTGTATAGAGCCAAAAATGTTAGAATTGTGTCGATGTCCCAATATTTATGGACCTGACTGTAGATGCATGTCATCTTCATAAACATGACAGGTGCACTTTATATAGGTTCTAGCAAAGACTATTTCTGTCTCGATATTAACGTCCTATGACTGCATATTTGGATGACTGACGTGATCCATAACGAACGTGTCAACTAACCACAAAATATTCCAGCAGCCGGCAGCCAAGTAATAGCAAACATTTTCCTATTGCTAGGCCCAGATCAGGTCTTTTTTTTTTTTTTATATTTTTTGCTCTGGAATTTTGATAGAAAGCTTGTTAGGTTCTTGCCACTGACATAAACATAAAGTGGAATGTATTTATTACACTCCATTTCCCCCTGCGCTGAGATCCTGTCTCTCATGCTGACAGTAGGGAAGGAGAGAGATCAGCACACGCTGACAATTGTTAGGTATGGTTGGAAGCTTTTATTTAGATTCATTTCATAAAATTATGGATATGCAACCTCTGTCAAGGCAGTGAATTTAACAGCGACATTGGTATTTTCCAGCTTTAAAGCAAACTATAATTATAAACAAAGAGGATGAAGAATTTTATCACGTCTGTCTTTTTGATCTCAGCAGTGCTGGCACTTTGTAACCCAGCAAATCCTTTGCATAGTGGGCCCTTAATTAACTCTTTCACTGTTTGCATGTGAAAAAAATATTTTTACTGAAAAAATTGGGCAGTTACTGCCAAAATAACAGTCTAAAGTTATATAGTAAATACTGACACTTTACTGTAAGTCTTACATCCCCAGCCAATTTACAGGCATGGCTATATATTTATTTATCTAATATTTTTAAGTAAAACTGGTGGTGCTACCATGAGTGTCCTTATTCAGGCACTTTTTGTTACAGCATGACAGCATTCTCTCTATCCACTTGCCCTCCAGTAGATTTACACCCCTTCATCAACAGGCCAATTTTCCTATTCGGCAATGTGCTACTTTAACTTACAATTGTGTGGTAATGCAATACTGTACACAAATGAAATTATATCTTTTTTTAATACAAAAATAGCTTTTTATGGTGGTATTTGATCACCACTGGGTTTTTTATTTTTTGCGCTATAGAAAAAAACATTTTGGAAAAAAAACCCAGTTTTTTTTACCTTTTGCTATAAAACATCCAATAAAAACAATTTAAAAAATACAATTTCTTCATAAATTTATGCCAAAATGTACTATGCTACATGTTTTTGGTAAAAAAAAGAAGTGTATGGTTTGCAAGAAAAATAATAGCATCTACAAACAATGGTATAGATACTGGATCTTTCTTTTTTTTCCTTTTACCAGTAATGGCAGCGATCAACCACTTATAGCAGGACTGTGATATTACGGTGGCCATTCTCACACTGACTGACCCTGGGTGGGAACTTACTAACTGCTACTGACATTTCCAGTAACACTAATACAGTGATCAGTGCTAACAATAGGTACTGTTAATGTACTAATGACACTGGGCAGGAAGGGATTAACATCTAGGTTGATGAAAGGGTTAACCATGTGCCAAGGAGTGTTATTATGTGCACACTGTGTTGTGTTTTACTAGGGGTTAGTCTGTTTTTTATTGGGAGGGGGGGAATGAGAGAGAGGGGAGGAAGAGTGAGGGGATGAGAGAGAGGGGGAGATGAGGGAGAGAGAGGGTGGTGGGGGGGTGAGAGGGGGAGAGAGAGAGGGAGGATGAGAGAATGGGGGATGAGAGAGAGGAGGGATGAGAGAGAGAGGTGGGGAAGAGAGAGGGTAAAGAGAGAGGGGAGATGGGGGGAATTGAGAGAAAGGGGGATGAGGGAGAGAGAGGGAGGTGAGAGAGAGGGGGTGAGAGAGAGAGAGGATAAGGGGAGGGAGAGGATGAGGGGGGGGCACAGGGGATGAAAGAGAAAGTGGGGGATGAGGAAGAGAGAGGGGGATGAAAGAGAGAGGGGGGATAAGAGAGAGGATGAGGGGGAGAGAGAGGGGATGAGAGAGAAAGGAAGGGATGAGGGAGAGAGAGGGGGGTAAGAGTGGAGTATTAGAGAGACCATTAACCCTGTTCCTATCTGCAGTCCTTTCTGTGCCCCCCTGTCCCAGTCCCTTTCTGTGGGTAGGTGTGTCGTGTGCTGATGCCAGGTAACTTCCATGAGTGCAGTAGACGTATAGATGGACTGCTCTGGTTAGAGGTCCCTAGCTGCTTGTGCCTCCCACCATTCCTCGTCCTTCGGGTCCCTAGTCAGCTTGTCCTCTGGGCTGCCATAGTGGAGCAGATAAAAGGTTGGAAAATGGGTCCAGACTCTGGAAGGCACTGGGGATGCTGCGCCAACTGCTACTTGCCCCTTCGGGGGTCAGGGAGGCAGTGCAAGTCTTCTTCCATCAGGGCTCTCAGTCCTAGCTGTCCTCACTGCCCACCTTCCCTGCAGCATCTGTCTCCAGGGCCACCCGTTTGCCATGTACACATGATATGTGGAGCAAGGCACTTTCAAGCTGCCCGCACCCTGATGACCCCACTGTCAGCACCGGATTTAGATCCTGGGGATAAGAGGCCTTTGCTGCCCCATTCCCACCAGACCAAGACTCTTCATCAAGACATGCGAATCACCAGCTGTTATGATCCGCCAGGTGGTGCCTCAGGCTGCCAACTGACAGACCTACTCAGAGCGTGGGGTCTAAGCCCGGGCTGTGCTTTCACCAGAGCCCCTGATGGTGGGGATGGACTTGAAACAGTCCCGGGCCAGGTCACGACCTCCGAGCAGGCCCGCCAGTGGCTGAGGAGACCCTTGGGGACAGGTACCGGGAGAGCCAGATATGAAGAGGATGGCGGCCCCAGCAGGGTAGTAACGGATTGTGGGCCCGTGAGGGTAAGCGGGGTACAGAATCGGTAGGCGAGAGTAGTCGGGTCACACGCAGGGTCAGCAGGGAAGTCAATCCGTAGAATGGTCAGGGCAATCCGGGTCAAACGCAGGAGCAGGCAGAATAGTCAGGACAATCCGGGTCAAAACGCAGGAGCAGGCAGAGTAGTCAGGACAATCCGGGTCAAACGCAGGAGCAGGCAGAATAGTCAGGGTCAATCAGGGTCACAGGATAGGTGCAGGAACTCAGGATCACAGAAGACCTTGCGGCAATCTGTGACAGTGCAGGGCATCTTTAAATAGTGTGCCCTGCACTGTCATTGGCCGGCTAGGACGCGCCCCCGGCTGTCATTGGACGCCTGAGGCGCGCCCGCGGCTCCTACTGCGCATGCGCGGCGTCCTGTCAGCCGCGGCTCGCCGGGACCTAGTGCCCGTGTCCCGGCGCGATCCGCCGCCACTGCGCATGCGCGAGGGACGGAGCCGCGATCGCGGACCCTGGAGCCGTGGTCCCTGACATTGCCCCCCCCAATGGGCACCCTCCGGGAGCCCCACTGATCTCTCCACCGCGGGTGAGCACGAAAAAACTCCCGGATGAGCCTGGGCGCGTGGACGTTCTGGGCGGGTTCCCATGAGTTCTCCTCAGGGCCATACCCCTTCCATTTTATCAGGAACTGTGTCTGGCCCCCCCTCCTTCGGCAACTGAGGATAGTCTCCACTTCAAATTCCTCCTGGTCACCTATAGTGACTGCCTCGGGAGGTCTGGATTCACGGTCCGGGAAGGGATCCGGTCTGGATGGCTTCAGGAGAGATACATGGAAGACAGGATGTATCTTGAAGGTCTGCGGAAGCTCGAGCTCGTAGGCCACCTCGTTAACCACTCGTTTTACCGGAAAGGGGCCGATGAACTTGGGTCCCAGCTTCCTTGAAGGACATAGCATCTTCAAGTTGGTCGTTGCCAGCCAAACCTGATCCCCTGGTTGAAGCAGTAATTCTCCTCTTCTCTTTCTGTCGAATGCCCTCTTACTGTCCTCTTGGGCTTTAGCGATGGCTTCCTGAATTGTCTTGTTATTGACAGAAAAGAAGTTCAAGATGTCTTGAGAAGCTGGTACCGGATTCTCAGGCATCAGATCAGGGAGGAATGTGGGATGATACCCATAATTGGAAAAGAACGGGGATTGACCCGTGGCTGAGTGACTCGAGTTGTTGTACGCGAATTCCGCGGAAGGCAGCAACGACAGCCAGTCGTCCTGAAGGTAGGATGTGTAGCACCGTAAGTACTGTTCCAGCGTCTGGTTTGTTCTTTCAGTTTGGCCGTTGGTCTGTGGATGGTAGGCGGATGAAAGCGACAGCTTGATTCCCAGCGATTTACATAAGGCGTTCCAGTACCTGGAGGTGAATTGGACCCCCCGATCTGATACTATATCTTCGGGAACACCATGAAGCCTAACCACTTCCTTGATGAAGATCCGTGCCGTTTCCGGTGCTGATGGGGTCTTCTCCAGGGGCACGAAATGTGCCATCTTTGAGAAGCGGTCAACGATCACCATTATTGCAGTGTAGCCCTGGGATGGTGGAAGTTCGACCACGAAATCCATGGCTATCATTTGCCAAGCCCGCTTGGGTATGGGTAATGGACGTAACAATCCCCATGCCCTGCTCCTGGAGGGCTTGTTCCTTTGACAGGTGGAACACGTTCGGACGTACTGCTCACAATCCTTGATCATGTCTGGCCACCAGAACGAGCGCCGTAGCAGATCCAGCGTCTTCGTTATCCCGAAGTGGCCCGCCATAGGATGGTCGTGGCAGTGCCCTAGGACCAGGGTTCGCACTTCTTCTGGGACCATGATCCGGTCTTCCTTCCAAATTAGCCCACCGTGGCTCTGGAGGGGTGATTCTGACGGAACTGGTAGTCCTACAGAAGCATCAAGAAGTCGAGAGCGAAGTTCCGTTTGTAGAGCGAGGAAACTCCCAGAAGGTAAGATGGTGTCAGGTAGCACATCGTCGTCGGGGTCCTCAAACATGCGGGACAGAGCGTCTGGCTTAGTGTTCTTAGTACCGGGTCGGTACGTTATATGGAATGAGAATCGAGAGAAGAAAAGCGCCCATCTCGCTTGGCGAGGTCTCAGTCGTTTTGCCGTTCTCAAATATTCAAGGTTTTTGTGATCTGTGAATATTAGGATTGGGTGTGTGGCTCCTTCCAGTAAATACCTCCATTCTTCAAGAGCAGTTTTAATGGCCAGGAGCTCCCGATCTCCAATGTCGTAGTTGCGTTCCGCTGGAGTCAACTTCCTGGAGAAGAACGCCACAGGGTGCAGAAGTTCCTTGGTACCATTCCTTTGGGACAAAACCGCCCCTACAGCATTTTCGGAGGCGTCCACTTCCAACACATATGGGAGAGAAGCATCTGGATGGCAGAGAATGGGAGCAGAGGTGAACAATTCTTTGAGCTTTTCGAAGGCTGTCTGCGCTTCGGGAGTCCACTTAAAGCGGACCCCTTGTTTCGTCAGTTGCGTGATCGGGGAGACCAGACCGGAGAAGTTCCTAATAAACTTCCTGTAAAAATTGGAAAAACCGATGAAACGCTGTACCCCCTTTTTGTCGGCGGGTATTGGCCAATCTAAGATCGCCGTGACTTTCTGGGGATCCATCGCGACCCCCGCGGAAGAGAGAACCAGTCCCAAGAATGTGGTTTCGTGCTGTTCGAAACAGCACTTTTCTGCCTTTGCGTATAGCCCGTGTTGACGCAACCGTTCTAATACCCGTATCACATGACCCCGATGAACCTCCAGTGAAGGGGAAAAAATTAAGATGTCATCCAAATAAACCACCACAAAAATATCAAGAAGGTCACGAAAAACATCATTGATAAAGTGCTGAAAGGTCGCCGGTGCATTACAGAGCCCGAACGGCATCACCAAGTACTCGTAGTGACCGAATCTCGTACGGAACGCCGTCTTCCACTCATCCCCCTCCCTGATACGGACAAGGTTATAGGCCCCCCGCAGGTCTAATTTAGTGAATATCGTTGCCGATCTCAATCTCTGGAGTAGCTCGGGGACTAGGGGTAAAGGATAACGATTCTTTACCGTTATTTTGTTCAGGTCACGGTAGTCTATGCAGGGCCCTAACGATTTGTCCTTCTTCTCTACGAAGAATAACCCGGCCCCGGCTGGGGATGTGGATGGACGAATAAATCCCTTCCGAAGGTTCTCATCAATGTATTCCCTCAGTACTCCTGATTCTGCTTCGGACAAGGGAAAGATACGGCCGAAAGAGATTTCAGATCCGGGTAGGAGGTCTATGGGGCAGTCGTAGGAACGGTGCGGAGGGAGAACGTCAGCTCCTCGCTTACTAAAGACGTCTAAGAAGTCATGGTAGGCCGGGGGAATAACCTGGGAAAGATCGGTGTCACCATCCAAGCACAGGAGGAACCGGGGGACCACGGATCCTGTGACGTGGCAGTGACTTAAACAGTAGGGTGAGCAAAATTGAACTGTTCCCTTTTCCCAGTCAATCTGGGGGTTATGGGCCCTCAGCCAAGGGAGGCCCAGAATGACTGGAAAAAGGGGGGACGCGATGGCATCCAAACGGAGGAACTCCTGGTGATGGTCTGCCATTGTGGTGAAAATGGGTGGTGTCTCCTGGTCCACCACCCCTGATTTTATACGAGACCCATCTGCCAAGAAGATGTTGAACCCCCTTTCTTTGGTCTGGAGAGGGATTTTTTGCCGGTGGGCAAAAGTCAGATCGATGAAGCAACTACAGGCTCCTGAGTCAACGATTGCGGTCACCGACAATGTTCCTCCGGGGAGCTGTAAAGACACAGGAATGGCCAGGTAACTCGACAGATCATCCCTTCCTGCGGGTAGAGAAAAAGAAACGGGCGTGGACTTACTCATTTTAGCAGGACAGGAGCGCACCTGATGACCAGCTTCCCCGCAGTACAGACATAGGTTCTGTGATAGTCTCCTTTGACGTTCCTCGACCGATAAGTGAGAACGGGCCAATCCCAGCTGCATGGGTTCCGGGTTGTCCCCTGTTTCCGTGCTTCGCGGATGGTTCCCTGGGGTTGGAGCTGTATCCCTGGAAGGAATCCATGCCACCCTTTGACCCTGACCGCTCCTTTCCAGCCGACGTTCCCTTAGTCTACGGTCAATTTGAATGGCCAACTCAATCAGTTTTTCCAGGGAGTCAGGTAGGCCTACTCGCGCTAGTTCGTCCTTGAGAGGCTCAGACAGCCCGATGCGGAACTGGTGGCATAAGGCTGCATCGTTCCATCTGGTGTCGCCCATGCAACGCCTAAAATCGGACGCGTATTCTTCGGCTGTCCGGCGGCCCTGCCGCAGGGAGTATAGAGTCGCTTCAGCGGAAGCAGCTCGCTGAGGGTCGTCATACAAGACGGCCATGGCCCGAAATAATTCGGTCACGGATTCAAGATGGGGGTCGTGCTTCTCCATCAGACGGTGAGCCCAATCCTGGGGCTCATCCTGAAGGAGGGAGACTATAAACCCCACCTTGACGGTCTCAGTGGTGAACGTGCGGGGTTGTAAGTCAAAGTATAGGGTGCAGGCGTTCCGGAAGGCCCGGAAGCGGCTCCGATCACCACGGAACCGTTCCGGCAGAGGAACGCGGGGTTCAGGAGCTGGGGATGTGGCAACCGCTCCGGATACCGGGTTAGCGGGAGGTCCTGCAGGTGGAGGACTCTGAGCAGGGGGAGTCAAGGGGGCTATTGACTCCATGCGGTCCTCCAGTCGGGCGCAGCGACTGTGGAAGTTCTGAAAAGCCTGGGTCAAGGTGGCCAGGTGCTGACAAATATCCTCTAGGGACGCCGGTCCACTTCCTGGCTCTGTCATGGCCGCAAGGTACTGTTATGATCCGCCAGGTGGTGCCTCAGGCTGCCAACTGACAGACCTACTCAGAGCGTGGGGTCTAAGCCCGGGCTGTGCTTTCACCAGAGCCCCTGATGGTGGGGATGGACTTGAAACAGTCCCGGGCCAGGTCACGACCTCCGAGCAGGCCCGCCAGTGGCTGAGGAGACCCTTGGGGACAGGTACCGGGAGAGCCAGATATGAAGAGGATGGCGGCCCCAGCAGGGTAGTAACGGATTGTGGGCCCGTGAGGGTAAGCGGGGTACAGAATCGGTAGGCGAGAGTAGTCGGGTCACACGCAGGGTCAGCAGGGAAGTCAATCCGTAGAATGGTCAGGGCAATCCGGGTCAAACGCAGGAGCAGGCAGAATAGTCAGGACAATCCGGGTCAAAACGCAGGAGCAGGCAGAGTAGTCAGGACAATCCGGGTCAAACGCAGGAGCAGGCAGAATAGTCAGGGTCAATCAGGGTCACAGGATAGGTGCAGGAACTCAGGATCACAGAAGACCTTGCGGCAATCTGTGACAGTGCAGGGCATCTTTAAATAGTGCGCCCTGCACTGTCATTGGCCGGCTAGGACGCGCCCCCGGCTGTCATTGGACGCCTGAGGCGCGCCCGCGGCTCCTACTGCGCATGCGCGGCGTCCTGTCAGCCGCGGCTCGCCGGGACCTAGTGCCCGTGTCCCGGCGCGATCCGCCGCCACTGCGCATGCGCGAGGGACGGAGCCGCGATCGCGGACCCTGGAGCCGTGGTCCCTGACACCAGCCCTGGGCCACTGGGCAAATGACTGGTGTGCCCTATGGGCAGTCTGGGCTTGAGAGGAAGTATATGCCTGTCATCCTTGCAGCCCCCCTATATATCCGACTTGACTACAGCTTTACCCCTACAAGCTGCCTGCCTCTGCTCCAGCACTGCTCCTGTGTCCTCTCTTACAGTATACCTAATTTTCATAACTATCAGTCAAAAGACCAGATACGGGCCCATGTGCATTTATTCTTATCAGAACTTCTTTACTTTCCATACATGTGTAGCACCCTCCTAGATAGGTGCTAGGATATAGATAGTTGAGTATAGCATAATATGGTCTTCTTCTTAACAGGAGATCCTTAGGCAAATTTAGTGGCTCTCTGCATAACAGAGAGCTACAATCGTTTAGCTAGTTTTTCCTGTGTTACGCACAGTGCTGCTGCATCTGGGTGAAGGTTCATCTGTATCCAGGTAACCAAGAAGGTTCTGGGTGAATAGTATGAACCATGCAGATGAGCAGTTTGAATCTGGATGCAGCAAATTACAGGGAGTGGTGCCCCTGAGCATGCTGGGTACTGGTATGTATATTCAGTGAGCACAGGGGATCTGGATTATTCTTCCTCTTCTCCTGAAAAGGGAGTTCCAGCAGATGCCTCCCCTGGCACATGCTATCAGGAATCTTCAGGTGGGCAACCCGAAGGCCAGAACGCTGAAACCTAGGGTGCTTCGGAGAGCTGACTGACGAGTATGTCTACAGATCCTGTCTGGTATCATGGAGGAAGGGGACCTGCAGCAAGATCGTTGTGAGTACAGACCATTCAAAAGGGATTCTGGGACTTGTACTGTTTAACCCCCTCGGGACCTACACAGTCAGCTACTGGGTGTAAGCTAGAGGGGACACCGACAACCAGGGGTGGACTGACTATTTGGAAACTCGGGCATTGTCCGAGGGACCGGAGTCAGTAGGGGGCCCCATGAGATGCCCCTGGTACCTTTTTCATAGGCTTTTTTGAGTTTGGGCAAGAACACAAGGGCCCCATGATCCCCTATTGCCCGGGGGCCCCATGAGTTGTCAGTCCGCCCCTGCCGACAACTGTCCATTTTGTTCTGCATTTCCACAGAAGGACTTTTCTCCATTCTCTGTACAGTCAGCTGCACAGTTCTACCAATGAAACCCACAGATCCACTTAGAGAAAGCTGCCCTCAAGTGTGATTAGTTCAATTCAGAGTATCCCATTACATTATTTCCCTATCCCAGTTCTAAAAACAAAATAAAAACAAAAAAATCCCCTAGATTGATCATTGGAGTAACGAACAGAAGTTGTGTGCACCTGGCTATAGGAAATACTGTGTGCTTGGCTATCGGTGAAGATTTAGTGGAAAGCCTGGCCAAAATACTAGTGGCTCCTATGGGGGTAGTGTTACATATGCAAATGGTAATGCAAAAGCTTGATGCTTAGAAGCTAAAAGCACCTGTAAATTAACTAGAAGGTTACATTTAGAAGCATCTCAAGTTGATCCCAAATGCAATTGGAATGCACATTAAAAATGTGCTTGATTACCCTACCTAATGACTCTTTTGATGCAGGTGTAATGTGTGAAAGATTTTTTTTGTGTGTGTGTGTGCGTAGTGAGGCTTGCTGGAAGCTTGTTTATGGGTCAGTCTGGGAGTGAGTTAGAGAAGTTAAGGCTGAAGGGCTCTACAGGTCACTTCTCTGATAACTCCCCCGCTCTACAAACTTTGAAAAGTTTCTAGAAGCCAGTAGGTGAGGGTGAGGAAGGGCTGATCTGTATACTTAGGGGAATCTGGCCAATCCCCAGGCAGGAGGCCTGGCATGGTGGCTAAGTTAGCCCTTAAATATGAAACAGCCTGGTCAGCAGGGGAGTCGGGTGGAAGATGGAGTGAGGAAGTGTTGCTGGTGTGGAGCCTGGGAGGGGGCCCCAGAGGAGGGGGGGGTCTGCCTACAGGATGAAAGCTGGAAAGAAGGCCCTCCACTGTCCCTCCACCTATCGGGGAAAGATAGCCTGTTAGAGAAGGTGCCAGCCCAGCGTAAGGCCTGAAAGCAGCTTCAACCTTTAAAGCTACAGGAACAGGACAGTGTGAGTACTTCTACACCCCCTAGCCCAAAGAGCAGTCAGGTGCAATACTAGTTCTCCTTGGGACTGCATTATTTGTTGATCTCAGAATCCCTTGCCCTGGGATACTCTCAAGACAGCCAGGTAGATGAGGAGATTTTCATCTGGGGTCTGAGGAGGTTCATTTAAGGGGACCAAGTGCTTCTTGCAAAGACTGTGTGCTGATTCTTCAGAAGATAAGTGCCACACCTGAAGGAGTAAATAGCCTAGGATCTGGTCTTTTTGTGATTTTTGCTGATTTCTTGCCTTTTTGTGCCAAAGAAGTTGTCCTCCAAGTTGTTTCAATTCTATTGGGGATCCCATATACCCCTAGACCACATCCAAGATGTTAACCCCTAACAGAACAACAGAAACCAAGCTCATGGACTGTTTACTGACTTTGGAAGAAAGGGTGGAAAGTGTACGTTGCCTGGCTGTGCAGAGCTTAGGGGGACCCAAAAACTCAGCGGCCCTCAAGAAGGTAGCGCTACATAGGCATAGGCTAGCGTGAAGGCAGTTTCTGAATCCTGGCACAGTTGCAACATTTCCAGAATAAGATAGCCATACAAGAATAAAAAACAAAAAAGCTACCCAAAATCCCTCTTTCATAGGAGGCCAGATGACATGGCATGAACCCTATAACTGCCTCCACACATTTCATTTGAATTGTACAACCTTCTTTAGATTTACCAATATCTAAGTAGTGTAAAAACCAACCTGGTTGGATATACATTGAACGGATTGATTTAAAAAGGTCCTCACACTACATAATCCTGGGTTTACATTAGAAATACATGTGCTATAATGTTTTGTGTGGATTTGCATTATGGATTTCAGTTCAATTGACTTGAATGGCAAATATGGGTCAATGTACTTTTTTAAAATACAATTGATTTTTGTGAACAAGGCCAACTGAAAATGTATTTGTTATTGTTGCATTTTACCTGAGTAATATGGGGCTCAAGGAAAGGTTTTGTACAGAAAGGTATCAGAAGGGAGTGTTTGGTATATATTCCTGGTGTACTTCTCACCTCAGCAACTTTGTATTATGTTGGATAGAGTGATACAGGCAAACTCTTTGCTCTGCTTGAAATCAAGTGGCATGCAGGATCTGTAGGTTCACTTCCATTCTGATTTTACATGAGACACTTCTGAACGATGGAAACTGACTGCTGGAAAACGTAGGTTGAAAAACGTCTGTTTAGCTGCGTTTGCATACCGCGTTTATGCGCGTTTATGAGCATTTGCGCTTAGAAGCGTTTTTTAAAGATAACCTCAGGAGACCTTCCAAAATGCCCAGAATGCACTGAAAATTCAGACATTTTGAGAAAAATAGAGAGAACAGAAGCAGAGAGAGCAGTATTTGTTGAGATTAGCTGTCTTTTTTTTTGTGGTGTTTGGATGTGTTCCAGCTCATTTCTGTGCAGAAATTATTGCAGCAGTGTCTAACATATTTTCTTTCATCCGAAACCTCAAAGTATGGTGTACCAAGTCCATTTGAGTACCAGGAAAATGCTTTGCATGCATTTTTCATGATAAAAAAAGGCTCTGGATAGCATCTTGAAATGGAAGTGTTAAAAAAAATTTCCAAACGCAAACGCTTATAAACGCGGTTAGTCGTGTTTACACAAGTTTACATGCATTTACAAGCATTTGGGGTTTGAAACACTGATAAAATCTACTCCTGAACGCAAGTTTGGTGTATTAAAAAATAAACCTGTAAACTCAACTGCCTGTAAACGACCGTAAATTACATAGTGTACATGGACACATAGGAAAACATTAGGGAGAGTTCAGGGGCTGCTGAAAAAAAAGCAGAAAAGCTCCTAAACGTTAGTTTATCAGCTGCAGTGTACATGGAGTGTAAATGCACCGCTGGTTATGACTGGCTGTTATACTTCAGGGAGAGAGAACATATAAGGGTGGGGATACAGTTCATAGTCAGAGAATGAACTTTGCCTTCATCACAGCCGTTTCCTCAGTTTGATACATAATCAGTCCTGTTACTGACTTTGGATTCCACATGTTAAACCCCAAAATGTTTGGAACCCTTTGCCTTATATACCACTTTGAAAGCAGTATTAACGCTTGGTTGTGGACACATATGGCTAGGTTATCAATTTTGTTAAATGATGTCAGTTCACATCTGTACAATGCACTGGCATGCACTGATCATTTTTTGATCCATTGATACATATTATGGGACCTATTAATGACAATAGCACACATAAAAAACATAGAAATAGAAAACTTTGTTTTCAGTTTTTGATAGAGTGCTGGGGGTTAAAGTCGTTCTAAAGATTGAAGGTTTTTAACGTTAATGAATTCTCTGCATTAAGGAAAAAAACCTTCTGAGTGCAGCTTGCCTGAGCCCAATCTCGATCCAGTGCTCTGCCTGAGAGCAGCAGCTCTCTCCACTCTCTCCCTCCTCATAGGCTCAGAGACAGCAGCAGAAGCCATTGGCTCCTGTTGCTATCAAACAATGGACACACAGAGCACAGCTTGGAAGTGCCCCTATTCGAGTGCCCACATAGCAAGTGGCTTGCTATGGTGGGTGCTCGACAGGAGGTAGAACCCATGAAGAGAAGGATCGGGGCTTCTCTGTGCAAAACCATTGCACAGAGTAGGTAAGTATGGCATGTTTGTTATTAAAAAAAATATATTATGGGTTTACAATCACCTTAAAGTGGTAGCAAAGTCTCATTTCTAACTTTACCTACAGGTAAGCTTATAATAAAGCTTATCTGTAGGTAAAATTAATATATCCTAAATGTGCGCCGTTTAGGAGATATTCTACAGAGCAGCTGTTGGTGATATCACTGGCGCATGCGCTCTGAAGAAACAGCATACCCGTGTCGTTCCTTCAGAGCTGTGTGCCGTGGCCAAAATCTCATCGATGGCTCAGCCATTGAAGCAGCTGCAGCCCGGGAACCCAGAAAGAAGACTGAGTGAAGATGGAAGCCCTGTCAGCGGTGGCAGCGCGTGGCTGGAGGGCTTCGTTTCAAGGTAAGTTTCACATAATGTGCTAGTATGTTATTACCTTGCAGAGGGGAACTTTTTTTTCCAAACAAGTTTACTACCGCTTTAAGGTTCCTGTCAGTTTTTGGTTTTTTTTGTGTATTATTCAGGGAAGTTTCCCTCCACTTCCTGTTCAAAAGACACAACAGAAAGTAAAAGAAAATCTCTCCAAAGCAAGCAAAAATCCCCATTTAGACAGCTGTCACTGAAATAGGTGTATACATTGAAATATTTCACCTCACCTCCTGGATCATTTAAACTCTACAATTTTAGATTTCTCATCACTTTCTGTACAGGGGTGGACTGACCATTTGGAAACTCGGGCACTGCCCGAGGGCCCGGGGTCAGTAGGGGGCCCCATGAGATGCCCCTGGTACCTTTTTCATAGGCTTTTTGAGTTTCGGCAAGGACACAGGGGCCCCATGATCCCCTATTGCCCGGGGGCCCCATGAGTTGTCAGTCCGCCCCTGTTTCTGTACCAGAGACAATGGTCACCAGGACAAACATAGAGTATAAATCCACAGACAACAGTAAAAACCTGACCGGAGTTTTCACAGTTCCCACTCTATCTAAAACATGAACAAGTTTTGGATTTACATATAACTAAAAGTGACCTTGTCCCTATTAATGAGCTAAATTACAGGCTATACTTTAGGATGAGGGTCAGTAACCTATCAATCGTTGGTAGGTGACAGTGAGAGTGTCCTCAATCTCCTTTCTCTGTCTACAAAGTGAGACATAAGGAGTCTGTTTGGACTCCTGATATTTCACCAAAGCCCCCCAGCAAGGCTGCTAAAAAAAATTGTAAAAAATAATAAAAAATAAAATTTTAAAACATAATAAAAATAAGAATCTGTTGGAATACTGTGTTCATGTATTTTGTGTGACAACTACATCAGTATTCAGTATAGATATATTCTCCAACCAGTAGCTGGCAGTGTTTATAGGTTTGTAGCTGCATCTATGGTATATTCTATGTCTTTTCTCTGAATAAACTTTCCTGTTTCCTTATTGCAGTGGAGCAGAAAAACACATGTGGACTGTGCACTGTCTGTTCTAACAAATTGTAAAAAAATAATAAAATCTACAGTCAGTACATGAAGGATAGTTCAAGCAAGTTATTGGATCCCCACAGCTCCTAAAGTAAAAAAAAAACAGATGCAGCTGCTATTCTTCCCTGATTTTGCCCCCCACCATGCATACTTACTGATTCTTGTCATGTATAAGTTTTCTTCCTTTAAATTTACGGACCTATGACAACCTATCTTTCCTATCTCTTTAATTACTTTAATTAGGATTTGCTGTAAACTTTATGGAATTTTGCCAAACACTATATCAGGCTGGGCAAAGTTCTTGAATGTTTTCCCGTGTCAGGAGGAATTCCTACTCCTCACTCTTACTAGAAAAGAAACTTTTCATACAATTAAAAGACAAGAAAGATGAATATAAGTGATGGTGTTTGATTTATGGTAACAGCAGCTGATTTAAGTTTCTCCCTACAGATGCACCCAGTAGAAGCGCAGTCACAGGAGGTGGGAGGGGAAGTAAGCAGTAAGCCAGATGAAAATGATTAATCAGTTTATGAAAGATGTGATTCTGTCATGCTGACTGCATATACCATCTTTTTAGTGTGTGACTGATTTCAAAGAGTAGCGCTGCTCTCATGGAAATTTTTACATATTCTAAAATTATTTTTTTTTTCTTTTTAAAGGAAAACACCATTTTTTCTATAATCCGTTGGCTACATTTTCAAAATATCTTTATTACAAGAAGCTGGTCATTATCATAGGTTCTCCTATGCAGGGGCGGACTGACCATTTGGAAACTCGGGCACTGCCCGAGGTCCTGAGGTCAGTAGGGGGCCCCATGAGAAGCCCCTGGTACCTTTTTCATAGGCTTTTTTGAGTTTGAGCAAGGACACAGGGGCCCCATGATCCCCTATTGCCCGGGGGCCCCATGAGTTGTCAGTCCGCCCCTGCTCCTATGTTTTCCCATGTAACACAGGACATGCTGATTTTGTCTTCTACAATATTCCCACCTAAAATAAAAAGCTGTATGCAGTAATATGTGCAGTAGCTGTCAGTATAAGGGCTCTTTCACACGGACATTCCAATTGGGTCTGCCTGCCCGTTTTTCAGGTGGACCCGATCGGAACCTCCATTCTCCATTCTGTCCATTTACACCCACCGACATCAGATCCAATCCACCAAAAAGGGATGGATGGGGATCCAATTCCCCTTCTGTCCATCAAATCAGGTCAGATGAAAATGGGCAGGCTGTCCATTTTCATCCGACCGCCCATTGAGGAGAGCAAGCAGCTCTGTGTCCTCTCTTAAGCAGCGGAGCAGACACAGAGCTGCCATCTGCTTGCTCAGCAGGGAGATCCCCCACTGAGCAATTAACTAAATGGGTCGGCCTTGTGTGAAAGGACCCTAAGGGTGTGTGGCCAGCTTCCCTGCCTTGCATGATTTTTCTGGCTACTGATTCTATGCAATAGTGTAACTATTTGACTACTGACAGCAAGTTAGTTAACCTCCCTAGCGGTCTGATTATGTCAGTATTTCTGCGCTCAAAGTGGTACATTGTTTTCAATGGAAATATGTTGTTTTTTTATTGTAGGCATGTAATTCTTAGGAATAACTCATTGAAATCTGTTCGAACAAGAGTCTAGTAAACATCCCGGGTATGATAAAATTTGAAACACGAAATCATAAATTATAATTTAATAAACATAAAAATTAATAATATAATAATAATAATAAATTCAATTTAATAATGTAATAAAACCAAAATCGTTTTCAGTGTCTGATGATGAATTTCCCCACGAATCATTATCACTCAATTCTGCAAGTGGTTCTAATTTAATATCACTGTTCTCTAGCTGGTCTAAAACAGCTTTTGACCTAAAGCGATGCTTTTTGGACGCCATGGACGTTTCTCAGTTTCCAGGCAGAAAGAACAGTAAAAATGCAGTCAGGGCACTGGACAATGCACTAGGGACAAAATGTATGTGAAATGGTTTGAGACAGTAATGTAATACTATCAGATTTTAGTCTATTGAGTGAATGTCACATTTTGAAATTTTTTAATTTCCCGCTGGTTCTGTCCCCCGTACGTCCCGACGCTCGCAGGGGACGGAACCTGGAAGACGGATGCCGGCATCGGCCAGAGGACATGGCCGGGGACCCTTCAGGGGGGACAGATTAAAGCAGGGGTGTCCAACCTTTTGACTTTCATGGGCCACATTGGAAGAAGAGGAATTGTCTTGGGCCACACATAAAATACACTAACAATAAGGATAGCTGATGAGCAGAAAAAGTCAGGTAGATCACAAGTTATTGATCACTGTAGCAAACCTGCTCATCAGAGTCGGAGTGGAGTTCTCCTTCAACCTTTTTTTTTCTTGTTCCGTTCTGTTATTTGAGGTATTCCTCGCTCATTCCTCACATCCCCCCTTTCCAGTCCTGTGAGGCAAACGTTATCTCCTGACAGATGGTGCGGGTCAACCAGGTTAAGACATCTTGAGTTGGCACCAGCAGTCTGGGGGAACTGTCACCTTTCTCACCTACGTCTGATAAGGCCACATTTCTCAGAGGACTGGGAAGCATTGACCCAAAACGGCATAAGCCCACACATTATCAAACTGACCAGAGTAATTGCACATTCCTCGGGTCAACCGTATGTTTCATGTCATGTATTATGAAGCTATAGTTAATTCAGTTTCCCACTGACCACTCCCAAAACGTGTAGTAAGAGCCCCCCTCCCCTTTGAGAGGGACTTTTAAGAGAGACAAGAGAGTTAGAGCTTGACACACACACAGAGATCTCCCAGCAACATCATAACAAAAGGAGATCAAGAAATCACCCTGCTCTCAACTTGGATCTGCAAACCCAGGCATATGGGCAAGTAACTTAACCCTGTAATCTTCTTCCTAATTATCTCCTTGCTGTGTCTTTGTATACATATATATATATTTTTGTGACATCTCTTTGTAAATATTTTGTGTACCTGTTTGACGCTTTTGGTAATAAATCTTTCTTTCTGAAAGTGTTAAACTGTTTCTAAGCGCTTACTTGCAATTCACGAATCCCTGCCTTTGAAGAGACGCTACTGTTTGTTATATCTCTGTATAACAGGTCCGCGGGCCTTGCTATATAGATCAATATTTCAATCATTATAGTGTATATTTGATAACGGGAGTTTCCCAGTCTCCGACAAAAGTGGTGGTGGCAGTAGAGGGTTAGTTGCGTAATTAACCCGACCCAGTAACAAGCGCATTTAGGCTGCAGGCACCGATTGTAGTCCATTAGCTGGGCAATCACTGTGCTGGGTGCAGCTGGGTGTGGCCTTGTTACGCGCGTCACACCACGGTTTTTAGATCGGCCGGTCCTTCGGTCACGAGTTTGGTGAGAAGGTCTGGGGTCTGACGCCGTGGGCGTGACGTATTACTGTTAGTCGCGGTTGTGCGATTGTCGCCTGTTGGTGGCGGCGATCGTGGATCCGTGACAATCACTGATATAAATAATGTACCTACTGTATCTGAGAAATAAAATTTCATTTTTTGTAATTTTTTATTATAAAAGTAAAAGATGGCAACATAAAACTAGTGTGATATTTGACACTGTTTTTGATAAACTAACGCATTAATATCTGGTTCGATGAATGGAGTAGAAACTCTCAATGACTTCTCAAGGTGCTTATTAGATATTTTGGTTCAAATTTTGTCCTTCAGAGCTTCATCCTTGAAAATAGTTGCTCACAAATATAGGTGTTGCTGAAAATTGATGATATGAGTAAGCCGTGATTGTGAAGAGTGAGATATTTTTCTTTGGGAAGATAAAAGTCCAGTAAATAAACACTAACAATTTTTTCTTTTGGCCGCATGAGTTCGCTAAATATAAACACATTTTTCCAAAAATATAAAAAAAAAAACAACATTTTTAATTAAGTTTACAATTTTGTGTTGGGCCATATTCATAGCTGTCTTGGGTCGCATGTGGAGGTTGAACACCCCTGTATTAAAAGTAACCTGCATTGAGAGAATAGGTTGCCATCTATGACCTCCTTCTGCAAATACTAATTGCCTGGCTATCTCTGGCTATGATATGTTCTAAATCACTAATTTGGAAAAAGCATTACACAAAATCAGGACACCTGATCAACATACATGTTCTGGGTCAATGATTCATAAGCAGCCCCCATATTTCTTTCAGAACAGTTTTCCTTTAAAGTGGTTGTAAACCTAAGACACAAAATATGAACAAAGTATCTCTCTATAGTGTGTTCGTGTCTCAATTAAGAGCACTAATTGTCATTTCTGTCTGCTGCTTTGTTCCCCTGCTATCAGCATGAATCACTTCTGACAAGTTTTCCTGACACCAAGAGAAAAATGATGACAGCAGAGGGACCTCTAGCAGATTGACAGAATCAGCTCTGTTCCTGTGAACTGTGTGGAGGGGTGTGTGCCTCTTCCCTCCAATCAGCTCTAAGAACTCTCCTCACTGAGCTCTACAGTGTGTAATTTCAGATCCCCACCCCCTTTTTTCTGAATACTGACATGCGTTATAAATTCTGTACTTTGAATGGATGTAGAGAAGGAAATACTGCAGATAAACAGGTACAACCCATTCAGGAGGACTTGTTTTATCTCTGTGTATCACCTGAGGCTAGTCGCTTCATTGGGTATATGTGAGGGTTTACAACGACTTTAATTGAGTTTCCTTACCATGAGCTGTGCAGAGATTTTACAGCACATACAGTTGTACAATGCAATCCTTTATTAGGAACGGAAGTCAGAAATGGCTTGTTGAATTGTATTATTTATTAACTACCTCCCGTCCGGCCGTTGTGTATAAACGGCTGGACAGTGGCAGTGCAGGGGCAGGTGGCCATTTATAAACGGCCCCCCGCCCCCTGCTTGTGCGCACTCCCTGGGAGTGCGCAGCACCACGATTCGGTGCCAACTGTGTCCTCCGGAACATCGATCGTCATACGGGACCACTGTGCGAGCTTCCGATCATGTGATCACTGACTGGCCAATCAGTGATCACATGCAGAGTAGTAAGCAAGATGTCACTTCTGACATCATTGCTTACTACGTGTGAAATCTGTGAATGGTCACATGGTACAAGGCTATTCACAACAGCCTTGTACCATGTGACATGCTGTGACCAATCACAGCTCACACAGTATTTCTCAATGGCTGCAAGAATGCATCCAGAGAGAAGGAGAAATGATTGCTTTTACAGCCTTATGGGTGTAAAAGCAATCAGTTTTAAAAAAAAAAAATCTTCATCACCCCGCCACAAGTAGTACAGTGTCACCATGGTGACACTGTACTGCTAGGGTGACAGTAAGTAAAAAAAACAAAAAAAAAACCAAATAATTTAAAAAATAAAATAAAAATGTAAAAAAAATTTAAAAAGTATAATTTTTGGTTATAAACTAATTTGGGTTATTTTTTTAAAATAAAACGATAACTGAATAAATTTTGGCCAAGATTTATGATGAAATATTGTTTATTTGCAAAATTTTATAAGAAAAACACTTTTTTCAAAATGTTTGGACTTTTTCATTTATATAGCAAAAAAAATTAAAAATCCCAGTGGTGAATGAATACCACCAAAATAAAGCTTTATCTGTCTCAAAAAATTGCTAAAAAATGCTAAAAAATTCTAATTTAATGCTAAAAAATTCATATGGGTACAGTGTTGCATGACCGCGCAACTGTCTTTCAAAGTGTGATAGCACTGAAAGCTGAAAATTGGCCTGGAAAGGAAGGGGGGTAAAAGTGTCCGGACATGAAGTGGTTAATATAGGCATACATTTGTTGAAGGAAGGATAACTGAATATTGTAATGGCATAACAAATCCTAGTAAGTGAGAGTTCAGTTTTGACTCATATATTCCATTTATCTATCAAGTGTAAACATGACCGATCTTTATGCAGTTTGCAAACACTGGACAAAGCTGCCAGCAGCTAAAAATAAAAGATGTATCTGAATAAACAATTAAACCATTGTTGTTACAGAGTCACATGAGAGATTTTATTACTGAGATGTCACCAAGAATAAATGCCTCTTGTGTCAAATTAGGTCATGGGGAACTATAAAAAGATCGAGGTAAAGAGCTTTAGTGTATAGCACTGCTATCTGGCAAGAACTTATAACATTATATTTACACACTAGTGACGCAGGTTGGGAATCTTCTTAGCTATTCTCTGAGACTAGAATATCTAAGACAAAACATAGAGGACGCTTCTGGAAGTAGAAGTTAGCAATTGATGTGTTTTATAACCTACTATTTGTATTGTTTATAAATTTCAATGTACAACTCTGGGCTAAATTCTTCCTCCCCAGTTGCCCCCTCGTCCATTTGGCTGTCCCCTGAAAGGTGTGTTTTCTTTCTTTTTTTTACTTATCTTTATATCATCAGTGGGCAGGCCAATGGCGTCCTGCACTCACAGTTACAATATGTTCTCAGTCTCCTAAATTTAATGACACTGGATGACATTGAACAGCAAATACTGAAGACATCATCTGGCAAAAGAAATGTATTAGTGGGGACAGTTTGAATTAAAGTTGTCCTTTTCAAGAAAATAGCCTACGCAGTGAATGGGCCCCAGTAGGTATTAAAAAAGCTGTGTAGTTTTGTTAAATATAGTTTGTTTTAGTCTGCAATAAAGTTTTACTTCCTTCAGTCCTTCACCCTCCCCCCATTTTTTTTCTTATCACCTGGTTTCCGGTCCTGCACAAATAAAATAAATAACAAACCACAAATCTAGTGGTGTCCTGCTGAGATCTTCCTCCCTTCTACCCCACGCTTGGTTCCGTGCCGCCATCTTCATGCATGACATCATCAGGAGGCTTCCGGCTATTCTGAGTTCCGGCGGCAGCTCTCACAATGATTCACTGCTAGGCCAGCCCCCTCCTCTTTTCTCAATGCAAGTTAATGCCTCTCAGGATATGCAATGTGCATATCTCGAGAGGCACAATGGGCAAAGTGCACTTAGGCAATTGACATGTACTAAATTTTTAAAAAGACCAAATTTCAATTGCGGAGGGGGGGAGCGGTGCAGAGAAGGGAAGATGAGTAAGATGGTGAAATGCCGTTTGAAGTACAATGAAGCATGCATACCTAAAACTTGCAAAAAAGATGGAGTACAGGAACCAATATCAGCAGCTCTGTAAATTCTCAAGGTAAAGGAGCATGCGTCTCTATAATTAAAGAGGCAATAGGGGGTATTTACTAAAACTGGTGCAGCTGTGCATAGAAACCAATCAGCTTCTAGGTTTTATTGTCGAAACTTAATTGAAGAAGCTGAAATTAAAAGCTGATTGGTTACAATGCACAGTTGCACCAGGTTTTAGTAAATCTCCCCTAATGTAATAGACCATTCACTTTAACAAAATGTTATATATACATGCTTTATGCTTGTGATTTACTTATAAAAGTCTCCACTGGATAGACATCCAAATGCCCTGCTGCTCAGCTGCTAAATGCTGACATCTTGGATGTGATGTCAATAGTCCCAGTAGGCTCAGAGCTGTCACTCAACACTCCATAGTATTCATCTTCACTTCTCCCCTGGTAGCTAAATAAAGGGTTATACAATATAGGGAGGTAGAAGGGGATGGGGACAGATGAGCTGGGCCAGCACAGAGTGTAAATGGACACTCCAGGAAGAAAAAAAAGCAGTGATGTGCAAGATGAGAGTGGGCAATGCTATAAAATTGGGTGGGTCTATGAGTAAGGCACTAGGAACTTACCAGATGGTTGTTAAAAGTCATTATCATCCATGGATAAGTGTTGCAATTATATACTATAGTGTTTCTGTACTTGATATCTGAGACAGGATTCATACATTTCTAAGGTAACAGCAGTGCAAGGTGCCTGGAAGTACCCATGATGGTCTTCAAATCTAGTCCTGGATCCCTTTGGAGTCTGTTTACTTCTAGGTTACAGGTTGTACATGGGACCTTTACTTCTGCCCAAGTGAAAATTTTAAACTTGCCACTTTCTGGTGCTAATTTCTACCCCCTAATTCAACTTTCAAATGCCATACCTTGTTTACTGAAATTCTGGCACCTGTGGATTGCATGTTGGTATGGGAATTAATTCCAAGGTGTAGAGTTTAATCTTGAAGTAAAAAGTTGTCAGGACAGGAAGTGATGGGAAATGTTTTGGGTATGGAAACATAGAAAAGAGAAAAACACATTTTTTTTTAGTGGACTACTGCGGAAGGGTTCAAATTCTGACAATTATTTTGTTGCTGTCCATGCCTTCCTGTGCCGGTGGCAACCACTACTCTTATTTTTGTATAGAGGTCAAAGAGACAGGAAAAAATCTCTTTAGTGTGGTCACAGAGGGAAATAAAACCTGTCAGATATGTTACCATTTCTCTACTAAAATTTAAAACATTTTAGAATGTTGCATCAGTTAGACTTTAAAGCTGAATTTAAGGCACCATTTGTCTTTAACATTTTAGAACCTCATAGCCCTTTACATTTTGCTTGAAGTAATGTAAAGCTGCCTTGCTGCAAACCTGTTGTAAAGCTCCTTCTCAGTCTCTCTATATAGCACAGCTCTCTGTACTTCCGGTCAATCGTGACATCAGGGAGGCTACTATAATGCACACAGCTCTGGCGTCGTGTCATTGCCCCCTCCTTTTGCTTTTCCACTTGCAAAGCACAGCCTGTGATGACGCAGCAGCTGACTACAAAACTGCTAGAAAGATGGTGACAAAAGTTAGGCTTTAATCTTCTGTTTTTTTTGTCTGACTTGAATAGATAGAATGACCTGTAAGAAAGATGGCTTTGTGCCGTGGGCAGAGTAAAGCAGTCTCAGCTGATCTGGTAATCCTATGCTATCAGTAGGTGTATTCCTGTAATCCAGCATGCCAACGTATGGATCTTTTTTCACTTTGCTTCGCCTTTGACGATATATGTTTGAGAGCTTGAAGAGTGCTAGCAAAGTGTTCCTTTAACAGTGGATAGTTAGGCCTAGCTGACTCAAGCTGAATATCAAAGATTTTGTTTAACCTTTAAGATTCTATTGCAGTAGAAAACTGAGGACCATTACAAAACTCTTTTGAATTTCTATGTCTAGAGAAAATAGCTGTCAGTTTCCCGAAGGACAGTGAATGTCAAGGACCCTTATGTATCATTGTTTCTTTAAAAGAAAACCTACCGTAGTAATTTCACCACAGCCACCAATCAAAATAAGTTCAGATTTGTAAAGGATCTACAGTATTTCTAAAATTCTGCCCTAATAATACACAACCAAAATATAGTTTTAGTATAGCTATACCTAACTGAGGAAGATCTGATGCTGCTTTATCCCATAATTAGGATAAAGTGCTTTGCATACGTGTTCACCCCTTGGACTTTTCAAAATTTTGTAATGTTAGAACCTGGAAATAATGAAGTGAATTGAAAGTCTTATTTTTGAATTATGCAACAAAATTCACTGAAGGTGCAACATATTGTGACACAAATTTAAAGTTCTATCATCATAATATTTGTTTTACAGTTCTGACCCCTATGTAATACTTTCTACCATGTTTCTGTTTTCTGACCCTGCGAGCACTTTACCAAGAGAAGCAATGTCAAGAGGAATGCAGAGGCTGACATGTTCCTCCTCCCTCTGTGTTCTTTTTGGCTTGCTTGTCTCAGGAAAGTGCTTACTGCCTAAACAAGCTGCAGCTATGAATCAGCCATCTCCTTTAAAGCTGTTGTTGGATAAGCTGTGGCAGGATGGGAAGGTGGAAGGTACTCATAACTAGGATTAGGAACCACATAGAAGCATAGGACAAAGCATATATAGAACAGTAAAATAAACATTCTAATGATGGAGATTAAATATACATTTTTGCTTCTCATAGTTGTTCACCCGAGTCAATTCTGACAGAACCACCTTTGGCTGCAAATGCAACTGAGTATTTAGTCTCCATTATCTTTGCATGTCTGGATCCTGCAATTTTTGCAAATTTTACTTATAAAATTGGTGAGCAGCAACTTTGTTGTACACTCTCAATTTTACTGAGGTCTGAGCTTTGATTGAACCATTCTACAATTTGGCTTAAAAGCACTCTAAAGTAGCTTTGGCTATGCATTTACTGTCATTGTTCTGCTAGAATGTTAATATTTCCCTTGCATACTAAACATACTGAAACTGTTTTTACAGTTTTCTCGTATTTGGCTATAAATATATATATATATATATATATATATATATATATATATATATATATATCTTGCCCCCATTTCTGATCAGTTTCCCAGCTTCTGTGATAGACAATCATCCCCACAACATGATGCTTTGCAATAATGCTTTAAATCAGGACTAATCAATATATTTGTAACTATTATCTGTCTTCAATATGGAAAACTATGTACTGTAAATATTTTTACACTTTGCCATTTTAGATTCATAACAGTGATGTATAATCAAAATCCATTTTAATTGAAGGTTGTGACACTATAAAATGTGCCATAGTCTTAAGGAGTAAACATTTATGCAATGCACTTGTGGGGGGTAGTGGGCGGGGGGGGGGGGGGGGTAGGCAGGTGGTGGTGGACCTTCCTCCACCTTTTCCCAATTATCTTGTTGGGCTCCATGTCTGGGTCACATAAGAGGAATAGCACCAGGTGGAGTCTTCTGCGCTACACTAGGCACCTAGGAAAGGATCACTCCCCTACACACTGGGTACCTTTGCATTAGTGCTGTTTCATCAATACAATGGGACAAGGCTTAGGCCACCATACTCAATCTTAAGGCGGGTCTCCAACATTGGAGATGACCGATACACTGTGTACACTTACACAACGGCTGTTCCCCAGTTACTCATGGGTCCCCATTTTCCCCTGTAGCATGCAATTAGGCGGGCCATGCAAAACACTGACCACAGCCACCTGTTCAGTGTTTTCCACTACCGGTCCCTGTAGCAGCATGAAACCCCGAGGTGCACATAGCACAGGCTCCAACGTGCAATTAACTTTAACTCTTGAACTTCTGTACCTCTGTACAGGATAGGGGCCTATGCAGTGTAGTTCTGCTCCAGTTTCTATGGAAGACGGAATGTGGCGTAGGGAGAGCCCAACACCTCCCTTGCAGTTAGAGGCAATTCCACATATAACAGGTACACATTTACAACAGGCTGCTTGAAGACTGTACTTTCATTGCTCGCAGCAACTACATGTAAAAGTTGCATTAAGTGACTCTCTGCATTTTAATTCTTCATATCCCATGTGCTAGTGACCAGGGGCGGACTGACAACTCATGGGACCCCTGTGTCCTTGCCCAAACTCAAAAAAGCCTATGAAAAAGGTACTAGGGGCATCTCATGGGGGCCCCTACTGACCAGGGCCCGAGTCTCCAAATGGTCAGTCCGCCCATGCTAGTGACCCAAGCTGTAGACCAAGTGTGCAATAGTGCCGGTTACTTGCAGTGCACCCCTTTCAAAGGACTTCAGACCAGACAGAAGGCAAAATTCAATGTTGTACTAAGTAAAAGTATGCTTGGTACAAAATAAAGTCTCAAACAGACAAAACAATCCAACACAAACTCCAAGAGAAGAGCCATTATTCCTAAGTCCCTAGTCCCTACTCCTAACCAGACTATGTGCTGCCCCGGCACACTTGAAAAGATAGAGTCCCTGTGCCTTCAGGTCTGTTAGTGACAAAGTCCATGATTTGGCAGAATACAGCAGCTGGCTTCTTCAGGGCAGACTACCGGTTCCAGCAGTCCCCCTACATTGCAGACGTGATGCTGCTCCAGTCCTCGGCAGAATCCTGCCGGTGGAAGCTCTCTGTAGCAGCTGGAGATTATGTCTTGCTGGTTTTCTGTGTCCTCTCTCCCGGGACCAGTAGGTCGGACCCAAAAATCCTGGAACTAAAAACCCGGGAACAGACACTAGGATATACATAAAATTTGCAAAAATCACTGTTGGAGGGTATAAATGCTTTGCCTTTTGCCAGTTACTTAGAATGACATTTGCAGTGCTTTGTGAGCATTATTAGCTGTGTGCTATTTCGGTTGTCTTATTTTCTTATCTAAAATTGGAAAGCTGAGTATAATTAAATGCACTCGAGTCTCAAATGCTTCATCAGTAGTTGACTTGTCTTTAAGTGGCATTCTGCTTGGGGTATCAGCAACTAAAATCATGTTCCCAGGCTTATAAATTTGTACAATGTTTTCATATGTTTGTAATCTGATAAACTGAGTTTCTCATCACCTATATATGCATTTATGTAAATGTTTGCATACAAATATAACGGCTTGTTCTTTTCTACTGGGAATAGCTGACATCTGCCTCTATCAGTGACTTTAGAGGCATACATGACCAGTTTCCATTTTGCAGCAAAACAAACAAAATTCCTTAGAATTTAGAAGCACCATCTACCTGAATTTTCACTTCATTTCAATTGTCAAAACAGAAATAAGCAGTTAGATTTTTTCATTTTGTCAAACTGATTATTCTTTTCAGATTTCCACTAAAAGTCAGAGTTTTTTTAACTACTTTTTGTCCAAAATGTTCATTGTAATACACCTGGTAAGGATTAAAACCCTCTTAGTTTTTAAATACTGTATTTAAAAACCTCCCACAATAATATAGTTAGCCAGGAGGAGGAGCAAGGAGGAGTTCAATCATCTGACATATCTTTTATTTGTCTACTTTGCTGTTGAAAGAAACTAAGTTATTTATAGTGAGGTGTGCAAGAAAATAACCTTGAAGCACAGACTCCATGCACCTATGGTAAATAGAACGGTGGGCTTGAAAACCTTGATCCCAACAGAAGCCAAGTACACTTTTACAAAGGTAAATGTGTATAATGGCAGCCAAAACATTTCAAGGTTAGGTTGAATTCTATATATGAATTCTTGATTCTATCCCATCCTGATTTGCCCTGCCTTTGCATATTTTATTATGGAAAAGAACATAAAATACTGCTGATGGTACCTAGTTGAACTTGTCACCTCTTAAAATGTAAACTCTTTGCCTTTGAATCTTGACCTACTGTACCTGAGTGGCATTTAAAACCCATTATGCCAGATTTGTCATGGAGAAAAATGGCAGGAGGCTGATTCCATCAAAACTAGGCCAAGTCAACAGGACCCCATAACCTGAAAGGAATTGAATAATCTTAGCTGGAGCATGGCAAATCATAGAGATACTGCTGTTCCTTTTTGAACATCAAAAATCTCTTGTTCACTGCATGCCTCCAGTGTTAACATAAAGCAACACCCAAGGTGACACAAAGCATCAAAACAAAGTAGCTTTACTTTTTTTTAGTTGCTGTCTTATGGAAACAGTTATTTGCTAAAATGGTCCACCCAAGTGCAGTAGATTTTAGTGTTGCTTTTCTCAGCCACAACTATTCTTTAAACAGTCTCTAGATGAGTGGTTGGTTAGTTCTCTTCTTTATGACATGGACAGTTTTGACCCATCTGATTAGCTCAAGTGGAACTTTCCACCAATTCTCAGCACAGAGTGTAAGAGCCCCATGGGATAGGTCACAGGGAGATACTGGGCAATAAAAGGGACTTTGGGTACTTTCATGTATGTCATGGATATCCATGCAGAGGTGATAGCTCTTCATAATGTTGCTCTTTATTATAAGCACTGTGAACCAGCTCATTGACTGGTTCCTAAAAATAAAAGTTGCAGGGGAAGGGGGTGGTGGCAGTTCTCTAAAATATAATATTTCTGTATACACTTGCTTTTATCTTGGCTGCCCTGTGATGTCAGTCCTTCAAATCAGGGGATCTCACCTAGTACACTAGCCCCCTCCTTAGTATTCGGATGCAACAGCATTGAAAACATTTCCATTACTTATTATATTATCATTATATACAGTTGCAAGAAAAAGTATGTGAACCCCTTGGGATTGGAGTGGAGTTTTGCATGAATTGGGCATAAAATGTGCTCTGAACGTCATCTAAGTCACAACAATAGAAGAACACAGTCTGCTGAACATAATACTACACAAACATTAGATGTTGCCATGGTTTAATTGCACATAACATGTAAACATTCACAGTGCAGGGAGGAAACAGTATGTGAACCTTTGGACTTAATAACTGGTTGACCCTCCTTTGGCAGCAATAACCTCAACCAAATGTTTCCTGTAGTTGCAGATCAGACCTGCACAACGATCTGGAGTAATTTTGGACCACTCCTCTTCACAAAACTGCTTCAGTGTAGCAATATTCTTGGGATGTCTGGTGTGAATCACTCTCTTAAGGTCATGCCACAGCATTTCAATCGGGTTGAGGTCAGGACTCTGACTGGGCCACTCCAGAAGGCGTATTCTGTGCTGTTGCAGCCATTGTTTTGTTGAATTACTTGTATGCTTTGGGTCATTGTCCTGTTGCATCACCCATCCTCTGCGGAGCTTCAATTGGCAGACAGATGGTCATACGTTTTCCTGCAAAATGTCTTGATAAACTCTGGAATTTATTTTCCCATCAATGACAACAATCCGTCCAGGCCCTGAGGCAGCAAAGCAGCCCCAAACCATGATGCTCCCTCCGCCATGTTTTACAGTGGGGATGAGGTTTTGATGTTGGTGTGCTGTGCCTTTTTTTCTCCACACATAGTGTTGTGTGTTCTTCCCAAACAACTCAATCTTGGTTTCATCTGTCCACAGTATATTTTGCCAGTAGTGCTGTGGAACATCCAGATGCTCTTTTGCAAACTTCAAACGTGCTGCAATATTCTTTTTGGACAGCAATGGCTTCCTCCGTGATGTACTCCATTCTTGTTTAATGTTTTCCTTATTGTAGATGTGTCAACAAAAATGTTAGCATGTGCCAGAGATTTCTGTAGGTCTTTAGCTGACACTCTGGGATTCTTCTTTACCACATGCAGCATTCTGCGCTGTGCTCTTGCAGTCATTTTTACAGGACGACCATGCCTAGGGAGAGTAGCAACAGTGCTAAACTTTCTCCATTTGTAGACAGTCTGTCTTACCGTGGACACATGAACATCAAGGCTTTTGGAGAAACTTTTGTAACCCTTTCCAGCTTCATGCAAGTCAACAATTCTTGATCGTAGGTCTTCTGAGAGCTCTTTTCTGCAAGGCATGGTTCACATCAGACAGTGCTTCTTGAAACCAGTAAACCCAAAACAGGTGTGTGTTTTTTAAGGGCAGGACAGCTGTCAGCAACACATCCAATATCATCACACTGATTGGAGTCAAGGTTGGCTCACTCCTGGCTCCAAATAGCTCTGGGAGAAGTCATTAAGCTAGGGCCTCACATACTTTTTCCTCCCTGCACTGTGAATGTTTACATGTTATGTGCAATTAAACCATGGCAACATCTAATGTTTGTGTAGTATTATGTTCAGCAGACTGTGTTCTTCTATTGTTGTGACTTAGATGACGTTCAGAGCACATTTTATGCCCAATTCATGCAAAACTCCACGTAATCCCAAGGGGTTCACATACTTTTTCTTGCAACTGTATTATATTATATTACCTTTTAATACCATTATTTGATAAACCAACATTTCCCATTGCCATGAAAATGTTTTCACAGCTAACGCATTCAGTCAATACAACCACAGGCAACTAGGAAGATTTACATAAATAAAGTGTGGCGCTTAATGAATAAAATAATAAAATAAATATTCAGATGATCTGAAAAGCACAGTAAGGTATGGGACACAAACTATGATAAATAACGCAGAAAAAAGGTGACTAATACATCAAGTGAAAAAACATAACAATGTCCAGACAAAATGTCGCAGGATCCTGTGTGTAAAAAGCTGGATATATCAGGATCAAATGGTAGAATTGCGCACTCACCGGACGCGCTAAGGATATGCGCATATGACAAACAGACCACCGGAAATCCCTCATCTAGTGGGGAGAGTAGATATCCATCTGGGCACAGATAATCCTGATGCTCCCTCTAATTGGTGTGTGGTAAGCAGTTTCCAGATCCAGGAGTCCACTCAGGGCTGATTAAACCTTTCCTTATAGGTATGGAACTCCCTCCGGTGGCAATAGTAGGCAATAGGGTATCCTGGAATTAGCTCCAAAAGGAGCCAAAAAAGTGCCTCATAGTGTAGTAGTGTTTTAAAAACGAAAAATTTATTGTGTATATACAGCATAAAAACAGGGTGGAAACACTCAGGGAATAAAAGAGTGACTGACCCAAAAGTAAGATGGCCGCCGGGCCTCCTCGTGGCTCCGGGCGGCTAAGACGTCACGCTCTGTTGGCTCCTTCTAAGGCCTTTCGTGCCAGTGCACATCATCAGAGGCCTCCCCTTCTACCATTTGATCCTGATATATCCAGCTTTTTACACACAGGATCCTGCGACATTTTGTCTGGACATTGTTATGTTTTTTCACTTGATGTATTAGTCACCTTTTTTCTGCGTTATTTATCATAGTTTGTGTCCCATACCTTACTGTGCTTTTCAGATCATCTGAATATTTATTTTATTATTTTATTCATTAAGCGCCACACTTTATTTATGTATATTTTCTGAAGGTTTGCTGAGATTACCTTATGTGCTTTGGCTGCTGATTGGAGAGCGCTCACTTTTTTTTTTTTCTTTTTTTTTCTTTTTTCCAACTAGGAAGATTTGCTTATTCCTTCAGACTGGTTACTCTTCAGGCAGCTAAACAATGTTACCAAGTCTCTAGTACCTAGATATAACATCACCCCTTAACACCATCTGAAGAGTTATGTATAAGTTGGGACATGCCAACCTACACAATTTAAACCGTCGGCTGCTGAGAGAGGGAGGACACCAAAAAGAGACTCCTACTAATCCAAAATTTGGAAAAATCGCTCTGTAAAACATTTTTGGAGAATGAGCAGAAAAAGGTCTTTGTATTAGTCCTTAAGATGCTTATGTCCACTCATCAACATGTAGCACCCTCCTGGTTACACTGGGTGGAGCTAGATCCCTGATGGCTAGAGAGGAGCTAATTAGCAGTTCAAGTGTATTTGACAGAGAGTTTAAATTTCGGTCAGGACTGAGAAACTCTGCAGGTAGCCCCTCTGGAATTTCCCCCTGCTCTGAGGCTTCAGGAGGAGGGCCTTGGAGGTGGTGGGAGCATCTGAGGAGTTGTTGGATGCACTTTTTATGGACCCCAGCCAATCCCCAACAGGAGGCTTGGCAAGGGGATGGACTCCTTAAAAAAGGTGTTAGAGTCTGCTCAGGAGCATGTGTGTGAAAGGGGAGTTGGGTGGAAGAGTGGAGTGAGGAAGATGTGAGGCTGGTGGAGGAGGGCTGCCAAGAGTCCTGTTGGGATGGGGCCTGCCTGTGAACCTGGAGCCAGAGAGGAGGAACGCTCAAGGTTTATTGGTCCCCTAGGAGAGAACCACTTGTATGACAAGGAAGGAGCCGCCCAACTGATAGGCCAGGAAGCATCAGCCATTCCACAAGTTGTGCAGGAGAGGATCTGAGCTAGTACACCTACACCACCTGGGCAGATAGGGGAAGGAGCACTCTGGTGGGAAACTGGATCAGCCCCTGTTCTAGTGACTGTACACTTTGCCTAAAGGAGCAAGAGCCAGGTCCCCTGCTCAGGAAAGGAAACTTACAGACTGCGGGTGGAAGAGGAGTCATCTGGGGTCTGTAGTACTACAACAGGACTTGCTGGCTAGCACTTCAACAAGAAACTGGGTTGCAGTGGAGAAGTTGTGAATTGTTCAGGAAGTTTGTCCTCAGTGTTCAGTTCCCTTGGGCATCCTATATATCCCTTACCCCATCCAAGTTTAATGCCCTCAATAAAAAAACAAAATCAACACACAAGGCTGGATTTCTGACCATGGATGAACGCGTTTGTGAAAAATGCTGATTAACTGGCTGTGCAGGACTATAGGGGGACCAAAATTCAACATCAACCCCTAAGGGGGTAGTGCTTCAAACAGGAAAAATGCAATCAAATAAGAAAGTACAGCGCTTAAAATAATATATGAAATAGTCCACATAATATAAAATAAATTACATGTCAACTAAACTGTAATAATCCATAAGTAACACTCTGTGCAGGTATAGGTGAAATAGCAGCAATGCTTCAGTGCTGGTGCTTCCAGAATAGTGGGGTAAGAATATGCACTCACCAGATGCGCAATGTTAATACGCATTAAATCAATCAGTAGAGGTCCCCTTTAGGAATCGGATGTAAGCCAGGCCAAGGATAATCCTCCCTCTGGATAACAGTAGTGCCTCAGCGACTCCCGGGTGGTAAATGATCCAGTCAGCCAGAGGTCCTCTTTAAGGGATGGGTGGGTGTAGACGCCTGTGAGACAGGGACTCCCTCCTCTTGATACTATAAATTAATTGCTCTATAAATTAATTGCTCCACATGGGGAGACATAAAGAGTGTCCATAGTGTAGTAGGTAATGTAAAAAAGTTATTAAAGAATTTGCAAATTCAATGTAAATGACACAAGGTTAAAAGATTTTAAAATGGACTGACCTTCCATAAGTAAGATGGCCGCCGGATGTTCACGTTGCTCCGGCGGCGTGATGTCATGGCGTATTGGCTCCTCCTTACGTGTTTCGTGCGCACGCACGTCTTCAGAAGGGATGCCAATATGGCCCCCCCGTTAACGCCTTCACTGCCCTGTCACCAGTGTCATTAGTGCAGTGTACAGATTTTTTTGCTGATCACTGTATTAGTGTTGCTGGTGACTTCAGATAGCATTAGCATCAGTTAGTGCCCCTCCCAGATAACGTCAGATCGCCCATCAGTACACCAGTAATCACATAAACCTCCATTACTAGTATAGTGTCTGAACAGATCAATATCTTTGATCAGATCAGCACTATACCAGCGTTCACATTAGTCTAGTGTCCCCAAAAATGCAGTGTTAGTGGGATCAGCCCCGGCACCTGCCAGCACCTGCGTTTAGTCCCCATGCTTACCCCCCTCTTCCTCCCCCAGCAAGTGCAGTGTCAGTAGGTCACTATCACTTGATACGTTGTACACAAACCCCAGTGTTCGCAGAATCAGGCCTCATCTCTGTTAGCACTTGCTAGTAAATTTTTTTGTAGCGGTTCAAGCAGTCCCTTACAGCCAGGTGCTCTTTTTCCTGTGATTCGCACTAGGTACCTATAAATTTAGTGGCCAAAATGTCAATGGAAAGGTACTCTAGTGAATAGGCCTACAGGATTCCGAGCATGTCAGATGAGAGCGAAGGGGAAGATTCCCTGACAGAATCAGCCTCAGAATATGAACCTGTAGACAGCAGCTCAGACGATGGAGAAGAGGTCCCTGCTAAGATAAGGTGCACCCAACCCTGTTCTCAGGTTGCTGAGATGTTACAATCGCATGATGGCTCTTATAGGCAGCCAGTACTAGTGCCGCGCTATCTTTTGGTGAACTGGCGAGCACCAGTGGCCTAGTACATCCTGGTCTTTCACATACCAGCACAATGGAGAAGACTAAATAAAAGAAATGCGGCGCTCTTATGAAAATAATGATAAACACAGACCGGTGAAAACAGTGCTCCTTGATTCCCAGTGCAAATGGTAGAAATTCACACTAACCAGAAAGCGCATGGGTTATACGCATGTGTATATATATCCTGAAGATCCCCCTCTCCTCTCAGGTCTGGTCAGGGAAATAACTGGGAAGGATGGAAATCCTACGCCCTCATGTGGTGAGAAAGTGGTCCAACAGGTCAGAGCAGTATCAATCTGGATAGGCCTCCAAAGGAGCTGACACAGGAATCACTAGGGCTGCAAGGATGGAAGAAGCTCCTCACAGGAGACATAGGGAAGCACTCATAGTGTAGTAGGTAAAAATTATTTTATTCCAGACAACACAGGTGCATAATGAGTATCACATAGCCAAGTATGAGCAAACACACTGACCCTTTGAAAATCAAGATGGCCGCCGGGCCTCCTCGTGGCACCGACGGCTTAGTGTCAACGGTGTCCTGGGCTCCACCTCCACCTTTGTTGATGAGCGCTTACTATATATTTTTTTATCCTCTTAATGGAGAAGACTACCTATCACAGTTTCGAAGGCCCTGAAATGCCAGGATAGCACCAAACCCCCCAAATGACCCCTTTATGGAAAGATGACACTCAAAGAAATTTGATAAGAAGCATGGTGAGTATTTTACAGATCTCATTTGTTGCCACAAGTTTTTGGAAAATGAAGAAAGAAAACAAAAACATATTTTTTTTATATATTTCAAAACCTTGTGAGAATAAATTAGATCTGCAAAATACTCACCATGCCTCTTTGTAAATTCCTTGGGGTGTCTACTTTCCAAAAAGGGGTCATTTGGGGGCTTTGTTGCTATCCTGTCATTTCAGGACCTCCGAAACTGTGATAGGCAGTGAGGAAGTGAAATGAGGAAGTTATGCACCTTCAGGCTTTCAAAGTGGTCATTGAATGTCAGGCTCCTGTATGTGGCTAGGCTCCCAAAAAGTCTCACACATGTGGTATCCCCATACTTGGTAGAAGTAGCAGAATGTATTTTGGGGTGTAATTCCACATATACCCATGGCTTGTGTGAGCAATATATCATTTAAGTGACAACTTTGTGTTAAAAAAAATATGTTTTTGTCATTTTCCAAAAATTTGTGGAAAAAAAATAAACCTTCCATGAACTCAGTATGCCTCTCAGCAGATAGCTTAGCGTGTCTACTTTACGAAAAATGGTCATTTGGGGGTGTTTGTACTGTCCTGGTATTTTAGCACCTCAAGAAATGTGATAGGCAGTCAGAAAGTAAAAGCTGTGTAAATCCCATTATCTATACCATAGTTTGTAGACACTATAACTTTCACACAAAGCAATCAATATACACTTATATTTTTTATGACAGAAATGAGAAACTATCTGGGTTTTTTTCTAAATTTGTTTGTGTATAGCGCGAAAAATAAAAAGTGCACAGGTGATCAAATACCATCAAAATAAAGCTCTATTTGTGTGAAAAAAAGGACGTAAATTTCGTTTGGGTACAGCATTGCCTGACCGTGCAATTACCAGTTGAAATAGTGCAGCGCCGAATAGCAAAAAAAGGCCTGGTCAGGGAGGGGGGTAAATCCTGAGGAGGGCAAGTGGTTAAAAAGTAAAATTTACTATCATTGGTCATTATAATTACGTTATGAATATTTGTAAAGCTCACAGTAAAAAAACAAAGATACAGAATCCAAAAATAATGGGAACACCATGCAGGGAGAATCTATTTATTGGATTCTGTTTTATATGGACCTTTTTGTTGTACATGCTTTAGTCACTTCTTGAAAATTAAATTAGTTTTTAGCATCAAATCTTTTAATTCACTTCAGAAAACCACCACTGCATCTCTTTTTCTGACAGATACTTCAGCAATACTCAGCAATCAGTGTAGTACATCATACATGAACAGTGCATTCAGCATATGTTTCCCATCTGCTTTATGAAAGGGAGGTGGGGTCTGTTCTCATAAAGCATCACTAACAGCATCAAAGACAAAAGCTTGTGTACTTGCACATGAAAAGGATGCAGAACTTCAAAGAACTGCACTGAAGAATACAAATGCTCTCTGTGCATACATTTACATATCAGATATTTCGATATCCACAATATTTAATGCTTTTTTTCTTTTTTTTGCTGTCTAGATGACAGCCTCTTCTTATGCGGAAACATGTTAAAGTGATTTCTTCGTAGGACAAAGAGCCTTTTCATCCTGATTGGAGACATTTACAGATCTGCGTCAATGAGCTATCACTCATTAAGATGACTATAATCAACTTTAGTTGAATATATTAATCATTCCCTGAGCAGTTAGATCTGCTAAATCAAATTCATTTATTTCAGAGATGGCACTGTGGCTCCCGCAGTGAGGTAGAACATTCCTGAGAGTCACCAGTTATCAAAGGATGAGAATATAGATCAGAATGGATTACATGTATCAGTATAAAAAAACTAGATGTAGGGATTGAAGGAAATCTAACACACACTTAATTTACCGGCTTGTTCATGTGTGTGTGTGTGTGTGTGTGTATGGATAGGGGAGGGAGATGTTAATATATTTCCCTGATGAACTTTTAATATTTAATGCTGAATTAAAAAAAAAATTATATTTGGTGGTAGTAGCTTTTTGCAGTGAGTCCTTGCCAGTCTGAACTGTTTTTCATGGCTTGTCAGCCCACTTTTATTAAGCAAAATTAAGGCAAAGTCTGCAGAAACAATTGCCCACACAGGGGGTTTTCCCCAACAAAAACAAGTAATAAAAAATACCAAGTCACCTGACTGTCTTCAGCAACAGTGCTGTCCTTGTCACTTGCTCCTCAGACTATCTCATCCAGCTCTTCTGGCTCTCTGGGCTTTCCTGGCTTGCTCAGACTATAGTTACAGCTCCCTGCTATGCGGGCCCACACCTGGCCTCTTAATAGGGGAGCACCCCGGGCTCTTTTACTCCTCCGTGACTTACAGATTCCCTCTGCCCCCTGGATTCACCTAGTCGTTCTGACTCTCCCAGACTCTCTCGGTCTCCCAGACTTGCATAGCCACCTCAACTCCCCCAGAACTAGGGACTTAGAATCTCTCCTCCAACATGGAGTTCTGTCTCTTGAATAGTGCACCTCTATCTCCAAACAGGAGCAAACACCTGGTTCCTGATGGGAGCCCTGAGTTTTGGCCAGGCCTCGCTTATAACGAGTGTACTTACCTGTAGACTCAAATAGCCTGCAGGGCTCCAGTATGACCTGGACACAGAATTGAAAACTTCTTCCCATCCAAATCTCTTTGAACACTCCAAGCCCAGACCCTGATTCAGGATTACAAAAGCTGGAGAAAACTGAAACCCCAGTCTTCTCAGCTCAAACACCATGTAGAAGCCCTGAACTCTGCATTAGTGTGAACCTTGGGGTTGATTTACTAAAGACAAATAGTCTGTGCACTTTGCAAAGTGCAGTTGCTCTGGAGCTTAGTAAATGAGGTAAAGCTTCACTTTGCAAAGAATACCCAATCAGGTGCAAGGAAAATAAAATAAACTGCTTTTTTGCTAGCACATGATTGGAGGATGGAAGTCAGCAGAGCTTCTGCTCATTTACTTAGCTTTGGAGCAACTGCACTTTGAAATTGCAGTCTATTTGTCTTTAGTAAATCAACCCCCTTGTGTTGCTTTTCCCTACACTCACACAGTGGCAGGGTCTAGCACTGTCACTATACACTCACTGGCCACTTTATTAGGTACACCTTGCTACCCAGTGTGGTCTTCTTCTGCTGTAGGCCATCTGCTTCAAAGTTCGACGTGTTGTGCATTCAGAGATGGTATTCCACATACCTTGGTTGTAATGAGTGGTTATCTGAGTTACTGTTGCCTTTCTATCATCTCAAACCAGTCTGCCCATTCTCCTCTGACCCCTGACATTAACAAGGCATTTTCGTGCACACAACTGGTATTTTCTCACTTGGTATTTTCTCTTTTTTGGACCATTCTCTGTAAACCCTAGAGATGGTTGTGCGTGAAAATCCCAGTAGATCAGAAGTTTTTGAAATACACAGACCAGCCCATCTGACACCAACAACCATGCCATGTTCAAAGTCACTTAAATTCCCTTTCTTCACCATTATGATACTTGGATTGAACTTCAGCAAGTCATCTTCACCAGGTCTAGATGCCTAAATGCATTGAGTTACTGCCATGTGATTGGCTGATTAACAGTTAGTGTTACCTAGCAATTGATCAGGTGTACCGAATAAAGAGGCTGATGAGTATATATATATATATATATATATATATACACACACACACACAGTTGTGTTCAAAATAATAGCAGTCAGACATCACTAACCTGATCAAACACTGTTTTTGGTAGAAATGATATTTCTACATGGCAAATAATTTACTAGCAGGTGTAGTAGAGTAATAGAAATCCAACAGACCCAACAGTCATGACATGCATGCTGCTGATTCTGTGTAATTGAATCACTAATTGAAAGGGGCATGTTCAAAATAATAGCAGTGTGGAGTTCTATTAGTGAAGTCATTCATTCTTTGAAAAACAAGTGGCAATTATTGCCCTTACTTAAGGAAGGGATGCAGCAAATGTTGTACATGCTGGTTACAGTGCATTTCTCTCTGAAATTCTGAGGAAAATGGGTCGTTCCAGACATTGTTCAGAAGAACAGCGTACCTTGATTAAAAAAGTTGATTGGAGAGGGGAAAACATATAAAGAAGTGCAGAAAATTATTGGCTGCTCAGCTAAAATGATCGCAAATGCTATAAAATGGCAACCAAAACCTGAAAGACGTGGAAGAAAGCGAATAACTACCATTCGAATGGATAGAAGAATAGCCAAAATGGCAAGGACTCAGCCAACAATCAGCTCCAGGAAGATCAAAGAAGGTCTAAAGTTCCCTGTGAGTACTGTTACAATTAGAAGACGCCTATGTGAAGCCAAGCTATCTGCAAGAAGTCCCCGCAAAGTCCCACTGTTGAAAAAAAGACATGTGCTGAAGAGGTTACAATTTGCCAAAGAGCACATTGACTGGCCTAAAGAGAAATGGCGCAACATTTTGTGGACTGATGAAAGTAAGATTGTCCTTTTTGGGTCTAGTGGCCGGAGACAGTTTGTCAGACGACCCCCAAACACTGAATTTAAGCCACAGTACACTGTGAAGACAGTGAAGCATGGTTGCGCAAGCATCATGATATGGGGATGATTCTCATACTACGGTGTTGGGCCTATTTATCGCATACCAGGGATCATAGATCAGTTTGAATACAACAGAATACTTGAAGAGGTCATGCCGCCTTATGCTGAAGAGGAAATGCCCTTGAAATGGGTGTTCCAACAAGACAACGACCCCAAACACACCAGTAAACGTGCAACATCTTGGTTCCAGACCAACAAGATTGACGTTATGGAGTGGCCAGCCCAATCCCCGGATCTTAATCCAATAGAAAACTTGTGGAGTGACATCAAAAATGCAGTTTCTGATGCAAAACCAAGAAATTTAGAAGAACTGTGGAATGTAGTCCAATCATCCTGGGCTGGAATACCTGTTCACAGGTGCCAGAAGTTGGTTGACTCCATGCAACACAGATGTACAGCAGTTCTCAGAAACAGTGCTTATACAACTAAATATTAATTAAGTGATTCAAAGGAAAGCAAAATCTTCAAACATTTTTCAGTTTATATAGTGAATGTTTGAGTTTGTAAAGAAGAATACAAACACTGCAATTTTTTTGAACAATCTAATATTCACTTTTCTTCAATTTTTTTAGAGGAACAACACAAATTTGATATATTTTTCTTCATGTTTTGGAATAGAATGTGTAGTGTTCCCAATGCATTTGTGTGTATGGAAATAAAAGCTATTAGAAGGATTTTGAGCTTTATTCACTTTTTTCAACACACTGCTATTATTTTGAACACAGCTGTGTATATATATATATATATATATATATATATATATATATTATGAGGCACTGGAGGGCAGGATTTTGCATAGTGTGCATGTCCCACCGAGGTTTCATACATGGTGAAGGACTCCAGGCTTTCTAGCTGAAGTGGAAAAAGCAGGATTTTTGAAAGTGCAGCCAAAATAAAAAACACTAAAATCAGCACAATGGACATGACTTACAGTAAGTAGGATGTGTCCCTTATGCTGATGCCTCATTAGGTGAAATCCTCCTCTGTTCACGTGCCCCCACCAAATTCATCTTACAGTGCGGGGAGGGGTAATAGAACTGAGCTGTCACATACTCTCATCCTTTCCACACAGCATCCGTACTACAGTTTCTATGAATGCAACAGGTTCTACAAAAGTGGACTTTGCAATCATCGGTCTGTCCCACATTCATGATCATGTTTCATTCATAGAAAATGCAGATCAACTGCATTTTTTGACCACCTACCAGCAAGCTAACATGACCAGTCAACAAGTTTGTATACATTACCACAGTAAATTCGCATTGTAACAAGTTTTATACATGTCACAGTCCAAGAAGAAAGCATAGCAGATACTTCTTGCTTTGCAGTTTCTTTTTACCCTTGTACTAAAATATCTGATGGGACAATTCACTCCTAGGAGGACTCATGAAGGTTTTGTAAATAAAAGGTGTACATCAGAGAAACAAATTTATAGTCTGGAAAATATGAAAAGGAAAGTATATCTTTACATGCTGGCATAAAAACAAGGAAATATAAATATATGAATAATTTCATATTCAGTCTACTTAAAAAAAAAGTTATTTTTTTAAATCTGGGCTAAACAAATTTTAAAAGAAACAACTATACCTTCCTTGGGGGAAAAAAACAACATGCCTTCTCATCTTAATGAAACCAGCCTGACAAACAAGGCATACAGGATGGTATCACAAGGTAAGATTGAGGGTTGTCGAATAAGTGGCCCACTGTCATACAGAAACCAGATTGTATGTTCTCAAGCACTGTGTTTTTTCAAGAGGGGGTGGCCCTTACTCTTTAGCACTTTAATCCTGAGGTACAATGTTGGTGTCAGTGGAGGGATAGCACTTTTTTAAGGGAAAAAGAAAATAAAAAAAAATCTGCATCATTACAGGATTTGTGCCAAATTTAATTCAGTGTAGATCATCTACAATATATCTGATTAAGGGATATGTTCACTTTTGGAACATGTTACATGTTCCACCCATTTTTAGGGAAGAACACGTAACATGTTCCAGCATATACACCTTCTCCCACTGATCCTCCCCTCCCTGTGACAGCGAGTGGAGGATCCTCTCCCTGCACCCACTGTCAGAATTTGAAAACAGCGTGGCTGTGTGGTGCTCTGCCCACATGGCCACGTGATTCATTCACAGTCTCTTGTGAACAGACTACAATTACTGTCAGCCATTTTGACTGATGGCTTGTAGTTCTTAATTAACAACTACTAGGACGTATGTGAGTATTCTCGTAGTTAATTGATCTTCCTGTTCTCATATAAGTTCCTGCCCGTACAAGGTATGGGCAGACAGCTATCATGAGAGTCTGCAGGAGCCTGACATTGCACCCGCAATCTGCTGATCATGGGTGCAATTCTCTGTGGGCTCCTTAGAAAAAAAATGCTAATTTTTTTATCTGCAAAAAATGTGCATTTATTATTTTTTCAAAAGGTGAATTTAGCCTTTAAAGACAGTGATACTTCCAATTCAAGTGAGCAATTTAACAGTTATTCATTTTTCAGCATTGATATAGTATTAATATAGAATTGTAGAGAAGCTCATACAGCTGCAAAAAAAACATCCCACTGTAATGTATTTAAAACTGAAATTTCAGTTTAGTGGATTCACCCTTTAGGGTCTATTCACTCCACAACCCATATGTTATTGTGAGTATATTGCACCTGTGTTGGTAGTGAGTTAATTGCAGTGAGTGACAGTGCTTTTTTTGCTTTTAAATGGTATTGCTATGCTCTGCAACACGTTGTGCTACATTGCACTGAAACATGTACTGCAAAATTTCAACACGTCCTGCATTTTTTAGTGCACACAAATGTGGACATAGCACATAAGGCAAATTGCCTTGTTCTTGTGTTGGGGCTGCGTGCCCAGTGCTGCTGATTTGAATGGTCCCTTAGGTTGCATGAACGTTAGAGAACGTCTTTTAAAATCAATCTCTGCAAGTTAGAGAAGGTCTTTTAAAATCAATCTCTTTTCTTTTTACCTGAAATAAGAAATAAGGCAGCAAAACATAACAGCATACAATCCTAAATTTTCTCTTGAGTTGTCTGTCATATGTAATTACTGTAATGGCTTTGACACAGGTTTCTGAGAATTCCAGGAACAAAACCTATTTAGTAAGTATAATAAAGAATTGAAAGGCAGTGATTGCATATATCTGTAATATGAACATACCATATCTTTTGTTAAACACTCAGGCTGTATCCTGCTTATAAATATTTTGGATTCAGCTCACAGTGAAAATTTCTGCATAAAAAGATTTATTCACGAAACTTGCAATTACTGAAAATAGCTGAGAAATTACATGGGACTCTTTCTGAATGTTTTTATTGTTATTTATTTTTTCTGCTCCCATTTGTGGATAAATTGTGTGCTGTTTTGCTGTTTATGTTGATTGCCCGCTCTGCACCAGAAGTTTTTATTTGAATGCCTGGTTTGTATAAATAGTAATCTAAGGCTCTGCTTTAAACTCACCTGTCCTGTACTGAAGAGGATGTATGCTTCAGGGGAACATAAAGTGTGTAAAGGCATATAAGAGACCATGATTGTTGTTATCCTTTTTATCTGCAACATTAGAACACTAAAGCTCATGTCCACCCAAACTGGATTTTTCTTTAGGGTGGACTTGGTTTCGTGATTTTTTATACTCCCACTTGTCACTGAAGAGACAAATATGTAATGGCTAACAGTTTTTCATTTTATTTTTGGGGAACATATATGTTTAGATTTTTTATTGTATACTTGTGAAACTTTAAAATCACACCTCTCAATTAGTAGAGCACATAAGTGTCAGCTTTTACGTTCACTATTGTAGTACTTGTTTTATTATGAAACCAGCAGTGGGAATGTTTGCTAATCCCTTCAGGAAACTTCACAAATTTAGGCAGCTGACAAAGGCATTATAAGTTAAAAGGTAACTCCACTTTCATGGGAAAAGATATAGGAAAGAAAAGAAAAAAAATATTAGCATAAATAAAGTGCAGCACAAAACATAAAAAAATTATAAACCATCAGAAAGTCCATAGATCAAGTCCATAATAAGTATATTAAAGCCAAGCAGGCTGTGAATAAAAGTTGTGGCATATATACACAGCCAGGAAGAATCGTCACCAGAGCCGGGATCAGGAGCCAGGAAGAATCGTCACCAGAGCTAGGATCAGGAGCCAGGAAGAATGGTCGCTAGAGCCGGGGTCAGAAGCCAGGAGGAGTCTTAGCCAAAGCCGAGTCGGTATCCAGGAAAGCAAAGAGTAGCTAAACAGGAGCTTGTTGCTGTGCAAGAGACAGGACACGAATGCAATGGACAGCTACAAACAGCCGACTTATATGTGATAAGCTGCCACCTCCTGGGGGAGGAGCCGCAGAGGACTGAAAGCATGAAGGATCCCACAATGCTTTGCAGACACCTAAGATGGATGCCAGCATATGGAGCAGCACAGCCCTGAGGAAAGGTAGGACCTTGACACATGCCGACCTTACTCAAATGTGTCAAGAACATTCACGTAATTCCAAAAAACTCAGGTCCAACTTGTACCCGCAAGAGCGTGCAGCCTTGGATTCACTCAGTCAAAATAATAACATCATCATAAAAATGGCTGACAAAGGCGGTGGTATTGTTATCCAAGACAGAGCAGATTATCTAAAAGAAGCTGTTCGTCTTCTGTCTGACACCAATACCTATACTAAACTGACCACTGACCCTCTTCCCAAATTTATTCATGAATCCAAATCCCTCATAAACACCGCCATCCAAGATGGGATACTTTCCAAACAGGAGGCAGCCTTCTTTTGCAGAGAATTTTATAAAGTACCTTATTTTACCATCTTCCCAAGGTGCATAAGAATCTACAAAATCCTCCAGGGCGCCCTATAGTGGAATCCATGGAAAGCATCACCACCAGTTATTCCCTATATATTGACAGTTTCCTTCAACCACTAGCACAGGCCCTCCCATCTTACATCCGGGACGGAACCCATCTGTTGGAACTATTGCGTACATACACTTGGGAACCCACTTATTTATGGGTTCCCCTTGATGTATGTTCGATACATACTTCTTTACCCCATGAGGTGGGTTTATAAGCCATTCTTCACTTTGTTTCTAATGAATCACACCTCAATCCCAAACAGTCTAATTTCATTCTCATGGCTACCAGATTCTGTTTAGAACACAACTATTTCCTATTTGACAATGTATACTATCTACAGAAGACAGGTACAGCAATGGGGGCTATTATTTTCCCCAGTTATTATGGCCAATAATTATACTAAACCTATAGTGTGCAACTCTTTCCTTCATTTCACCAGTTGTCACCACCCTCGATGGATGCAAAACATTCCTAAGGGCCAGTTCTGTAGATTATGCCACAACTGTACGAAATTGGAAGATTACATACAACAAAGTCTATTTTGAAACAGAAATTTGTTGATAAGGGATACCAAATACAGTTGTGGCCAAAATTATTCAACCCCCACTGAAATTGAGTGTTTTGGCCAGTTTGACATTGCTTTTGATCATTCAGTCATCTTGCTTACATTTACATTAAAGAGGCACTTGTAGGTCAGACAAATATAACATAACAGTTATAATGAAATAACCACAAATGTCTTTTCTGTGCTCACAGCATTATCAGTTTTATTCAACCCCCAAGTGACATTCAATCTTAGTACTTAGTACAGCATCCTTTTACAGTTATAACAGCTTTTAAACGTGAAGCATAGCTTGACACAAGTGTCTTGCAGCGATCTACGGGTATCTTCGCCCATTCTTCATGGGCAAAGGCCTCCAGTTCAGTCACATTCTTAGGCTTGCGCACTGCAACTGCTTTCTTTAAGTCCCACCAGAGGTTCTCAATCGGATTTAAGTCTGGTGACTGCGATGGCCACTCCAAAATGTTCCAGCCTTTCCTCTGCAACCATGCTCTAGTGGACTTGGAGGTATGCTTGGGATCATTGTCCTGTTGAAAGGTCCAACGTCTCCCAAGCCTCAGGTGTGTGACGGACTGCATCACGTTTCCATCCAATATCTCCTGGTACTGAAGAGAATTCATGGTACCTTGCACACGCTGAAGCTTCCCTGTACCTGCAGAAGCAAAACAGCCCCAAAGCATGATTGACCCTCCACCATGCTTCACAGTAGGCAAGGTGTTCTTTTCATCATAGGCCTTGTTCTTCCTCCTCCAAACATAGCGTTGATCCATGGGCCCAAACAGTTCTAATTTTGTTTCATCAGTCCACAGAACACTATCCCACAACTTTTGTGGTTTGTCCACATGGCTTTTGGCATACTGCAGTCGACTCTTCTTATTCTTTGGAGACAGCAAGGGGGTACGCCTGGGAGTTCTGGCACGGAGGCCTTCATTACGCAGTGTGCGTCTTATTGTCTGGGCTGAAACTTCTGTACCCACATCTGACAAATCTTTTCTCAGTTCCTCAGCAGTCACACGGGGACTTCTCTCCACTCTACGCTTCAGGTAGCGCACAGCAGTCGAAGTCAGCATCTTCTTTCTGCCACGACCAGGTAGCGTTTCAACAGTGCCCTTTGCCTTGAATTTGCGAATGATGCTTCCTAAGGTGTCTCTTGGTATGTTTAACATCTTTGCAATCTTCTTATAGCCATTGCCCTTCCTGTGAAGAGAAATCACCTCTTCTCTTGTCTTCCTGGACCATTCTCTTGCCTTCACCATGTTTGTAACCACACCAGTAAATGTCTAGAAGGAGCTGAGTATCACAGTCATTTTAAAGCTGCCTAATTGGTGCTTATTATGCTTGATTGCTGCTCGGTGACATCCACAGGTGTTTTCAATACCTGATGGAAAGCACCTGTATGAACCTCTGTTCTTCAGAGTGGTAGTCTTTAAGGGGTTGAATAATTGTGGCAATGAAGAAACCACATAAGAACCATTTACTACTGTATTACATAAACAATTGATGTCATTTTAGTTGCATTTGGGTAGTTACAACGTCCTTGTAGGATTTGATTCTGAATACAATTCCAAATGTACACTATAGTCCCTAAACCCCTTTACAGCATTGGGGGTTGAATAATTTTGGCCACAACTGTAGAGGTTATCTGTTAGGGACCTGCCGGCGATAGCCTCTAGCGTTCCACAGACCGGAATTCCCCAAGGCGCGGATTCTAAGCCCCAACCTGCTTGTTCACCAGGGCCTCTGATGGTGGGGATGGATTTGGAGCAGGCCGAAACCAGGTCGCGGCCCCTGGGTACACCCAGCTGTGGTAGAAGCGCTTGCCGGAGGTGTATAGCAGGTGAGAGCCTGATGTAGGGAGGTAGAAAGAGCAGAGTCGGGCAGGCCCGGTCGGTAGCGGTGGAGGCAGCGCGGTACAAAACAGTAGACAGAAGGATAAACTGGTCACGAGCCGGGTTCGGTAACAGGAGATCAAAACGTGTGGGATTAGACAAGAGAATGGTCAGGCAAGCCAAGGTTCAGAGCAGGAGACAATCAGCACATCAAGGTCAGGCAGGGTCGGCAACAAAGCAATCTTAAATCAGGAACACAGGATACAGGTAAGACCATACGGCAGTTAGAGCACAGACCTGACCGGTTTTAAATAGGGCGCCCTGCGCCCTGATTGGTGGCAGGCACGCGATCGCGAGTGCTCATGTGCGACCGCCGCTGTCGTCGCGGGTGCCCAGGCCCCATTGATCACACGCTAGTGCGGCCGGGCATTCCGCGCATGCGCAGACCTGTGCGCAATCGTGGACAAATCTGGGGTCCCTGACATTATCGATCTAACCTACCAGAAATACCTTTCTGATGAGATCTCCTCACCCAAAACACATACGCAAGAACCTCAAAGCATTCGATTTATCACGCAATACCATTCATGTCATTCCAAAATAGAGAACATTTTCAACAAACATTGGCCTATCTTGAATCAGAATCCACATCTCAATTGTCTCATTTTGCCTGCCCCCACATTTTCTTACCGAAAGGCCTCCAATATTAAAAACAAGATCGCACCTAGTAAGATCAAACCTGCCAAATCTACTACTAGAGCCAGCCAACTTACTCTTATCCCATTGGTGGGTATGTTTCGCTGTAGTAAGCCCCTCTGCCATACCTGTGCACATGTCCAACATGGCCAAAAAACTCACACTACAAAAGGAAAAACATATCATATTGCTGCTTTATACAACTGCTCCTCTACATACGTAGTTTACTGTCTTTCTTGCCCTTGTGGTTTGCTTTACTTAGGGCGTATCATCAGAACCTTACGAAAAAGGTTCAGCGAACATCATAGGCTGATGGAAGAGGGTATTACCAAACACAGTATACCATGTCACTTTACCGATTATCACTCTAAATCATCCCAGGACCTGCATGTTTGGGTAATTGAGTCCATACCTGATTGTCTCCCCCCGGATGAGTGTTTCCAACAGCTCTGGAGACAGGAAACATATTGGATTTTCACTTTGGATACTTTAGCCCCTAAAGGTCTCAATGAAGAAATCAAGATCCACTCAGTTATTTAGTCCTTAATAAAAGAGTTCCAACTTGTGGTCTAATCTTTTCATCCATTCTTGAGTCCAGTACATATGTGCACCATATACGCTTATATGTGCACATATATACATATGTACATTACAAATATATAAAAAATTATGCAGTGTTTGCCCTTTTACTTACCATTGCCTCACATATTTTAGGTTCCGAGACACCATATTTCCCCACCTTCATCCCATCTGGATGGGTAAGTAAAGTTTAATAAGAGAATACATTTTATAAATATGTGCGTTTATACGTGCACATATATTTATGTATTTCAGCTTATGTATTTAGGTTATAAATTATTGTGTATATGTAAGGATTCTTTATATTATGATCAATATACACATGCATACGTCAATCACATAATGAGATCCCATATGAACATATGTCTGTGTATATTCATAATGATACACCTTTTTAATTTTCGTTTTAATTCCATTTTTAGTTAATTCATTCCATGTACTTATTTATTCAATGCAGAAATGTCTTCAGTCTTGTTGTCTAATCTTATTAAGGTTTTAATTACATTTTATTTTGAATCCAAACATTTTTATTAATCATTTCTTTCATTAAAAGATTATACAATACATTAAGCATTGCAAATCTACATTTTCTTAACCCAACCCTTTCCCACCCACTCCCACCCTCACAGACATCAATGCATAATATACATTATTATACCTCTTCATTATTTATCACTACAGCTTAACACCAAACTTCCCATAATTTCCCATAATTTCCCATAATCCCCAGTATACACAACTTGGGCTCCATCTCTAACGTTAAACCAACCACCCATCCTGTTATCTCAACCACCTTTTCCCAATATCTATATAATTTTGAACACTTCCAGATCATATGGAAAAAAATTCACACCTGATCCCCACACCTGGGACAACATGCATAAGGATGCCTCCCAAACAAAAACAATCTCCTTGGTGTATGGTATGTTCTATGAATAATGAAAATCTGTGTCAACTTTTGTGCAGGGGACAGTGATACTAAATCCACCAATTTTAAAACATGCTTCCATTGCTCATCCATTAATTTACCCATGTCTTCTTCCCATTTAATCCTACATGGTAGTTCTTTGCCCTTATACAAGGCCATTAATTGTATATTTGTATACAGCTTTGATATTAACCCTTTGGTGGATGGAGCGTTTATTAAGGGCTCTAACAGAGGGGCATCACTCCACTCTATTTCCTTTTCCTTAAACTGAGCTGTCAAAGCATGCCTCAACTGTAGATATTGATAGAAACATTTATTCGAGAGCCCAAATTCCTCTCTCAATTCCTCAAACGTTTTCATTCCCCTAGGTGTATATACTGTAACTGTGCTAAATACATAATTCCCTTCTGTTCCCAATCGCTGAAGTTCTCTAGTTTTTCAAGATCCGTTAGGTTTTTATTTTCTTATATTGGCGTATATTCCATAAACCCTGTGTACCCAAATAGCGCTCGTATTATTCACCATAATTTCAGCATCAGTTTAATTGTTGGGGATTGTCTTTCCATCTTTAAGGATTCCACCTCAACCACCTCTACTAAAGTAAGGTGGGGTGTACAAAGTAACAACATATGTATACCATGATCCCTGTTTCCCCCACCTAGTCCACAACCTCCCAAGTGCTGTAGTTGTGCTGCCAAATAATATCTCCAAGGATGCGCCACCATCAATCCTCCTCTATCTTTAGGAAGCTGCAATACCCCAAGACGTATTCTGGCCTGCCCACCTTTCCACACCAATTCCCTAAATAGAGTATCTATCTTCCTAAACCACTTTCCTGTAATCCATACAGGTGAATTATGCAAAATATATAAACGTTGGGGTAGCCATACCATTTTAATCAAACCACATCGTCCTACCATTGAGAGAGGAAGTTAGCGCCATGCTTTACACTTCTTTTTAAATTTTGCTAACAAGGGTACTACGTTATTCACAATATACAGTTGTGTTCAAAATAATAGCAGTCAGACATCACTAACCTGATCAATCACTGTTTTTGGTAGATATGATATTTCTACATGGCAAATAATTTACTAGCAGGTGTAGTAGAGTAATAGAAATCCAACAGACCCAACAGTCATGATAAAAAACAACAAAATCAGAATGCGCTTATATCATATATCGTGCAAAACTGTGCAAAGATTATAAATATATATTGTAAAAAAGAAACCCCAGTGAATCTCAACATAAATTGTTCATATACAAAAGTCCAAAATCCCAAATTATTTCTTCTTAAATCAAATAAATCCACCGTGCTCAATCCACCACCAGATGAATGGAATAAACTCACCAGAGCTAGATGCTGATCAAATTATAAATCAGCACAAGCGTATTTGCTCTGGGAGCGATGAGAAAATCCAAGGAAACACCCTCCTGTAATTAGAAATCCAGGCACCAGGAGCAATACTCCGCAACCACTCTACGATATGGCCAGGACTTTTTATACAGCGGTCATCCTCCAAACACATGATAGTATCACTCCAAAATAAAGAAAAGGCATGATGGTGCAGTACGTAAAAACTATGTATGTTTATTTAAAATTCATATTACTCACAAAGCAAGTGTCCACCTGACACTGGTATAACAAGCGATAGAGATGCACAAAAGCATGTAACGAACGAACGAACTCCGTTCACTGCGGACACCTCGCCGACAGTTGCCGGGAACGTCCTGACGTCATCCAATAGGCTCCGCCCTACGCGTTTCGTCACACTGACGTCCTCACGGAGCGGCATGGATTCAGACGTCAATTCCATTCATATATACCGCTCGCACTCTGCACAGCGGTATTTCTTTATCCAATCACAGCGGCGCTATAATGATATACCGCCGCTCAATTGGCAAAGATACAATTATATCACAAATCCTACAATCACATATATCCGATATTTGTTTTAACATATAAACTACATATTAAAAATATATATTAAAAAGGAATGAACTACATTTTATATCAAATCATTATCTGAAAATGACTAATCACTTAATCATGAGCTTTATAAAGGGGAACTCTATACCACAAAAATGAAATCCATCACATACCAATACATACAATATTCCATTCTTAATATATTGTTGTATACATTTTCTAATAAGCGAACTCTCCACACAATTCCACAAGAGATATATATGTACGCATATATTCAAATACTTAGATCATTATTAATCCTTAAGTTGAATCCCCTCACTCCAAAGGACCCAGCCTAAAAACTTTGAAAAGAAAAGAAACCCCACTCATCATCTATAATCCAATTAAATCAGGATACATATATATCTCTCTTTTTCTCCTTTAACAAGGCTGGGTCCTTTGGAGTGAGGGGATTCAACTTAAGGATTTAATATAACTTAATATATTAAGAATGGAATATTGTATGTATTGGTATGTGATGGATTTCATTTTTGTGGTATAGAGTTCCCCTTTATAAAGCTCATGATTAAGTGATTAGTCATTTTCAGATAATGATTTGATATAAAATGTAGTTCATTCCTTTTTAATATATATTTTTAATATGTAGTTTATATGTTAAAACAAATATCGGATATATGTGATTGTAGGATTTGTGATATAATTGTATCTTTGCCAATTGAGCGGCGGTATATCATTATAGCGCCGCTGTGATTGGATAAAGAAATACCGCTGTGCAGAGTGCGAGCGGTATATATGAATGGAATTGACGTCTGAATCCATGCCGCTCCGTGAGGACGTCAGTGTGACGAAACGCGTAGGGCGGAGCCTATTGGATGACGTCAGGACGTTCCCGGCAACTGTCGGCGAGGTGTCCGCAGTGAACGGAGTTCGTTCGTTCGTTACATGCTTTTGTGCATCTCTATCGCTTGTTATACCAGTGTCAGGTGGACACTTGCTTTGTGAGTAATATGAATTTTAAATAAACATACATAGTTTTTACGTACTGCACCATCATGCCTTTTCTTTATTTTGGAGTGATACTATCATGTGTTTGGAGGATGACCGCTGTATAAAAAGTCCTGGCCATATCGTAGAGTGGTTGCGGAGTATTGCTCCTGGTGCCTGGATTTCTAATTACAGGAGGGTGTTTCCTTGGATTTTCTCATCGCTCCCAGAGCAAATACGCTTGTGCTGATTTATAATTTGATCAGCATCTAGCTCTGGTGAGTTTATTCCATTCATCTGGTGGTGGATTGAGCACGGTGGATTTATTTGATTTAAGAAGAAATAATTTGGGATTTTGGACTTTTGTATATGAACAATTTATGTTGAGATTCACTGGGGTTTCTTTTTTACAATATATATTTATAATCTTTGCACAGTTTTGCACGATATATGATATAAGCGCATTCTGATTTTGTTGTTTTTTATTTTTTCACCAATATTTTTGGGTTAGAAGTTTCCAACAGTCATGACATGCGTGCTGCTGATTCTGTGTAATTGAATCACTAATTGAAAGGGGCATGTTCAAAATAATAGCAGTGTGGAGTTCTGTTAGTGAGGTCATTCATTCTTTGAAAAACAGGTGGCAATTATTGTCCTTATTTAAGGAAGGAAGGCAGCAAATGTACATGCTGGTTACAATGCATTTCTCTCTGAAATTCTGAGGAAAATGGGTCGCTACAGACATTGTTCAGAAGAACAGCGTACCTTGATTAAAAAGTTGATTGGAGAGGGGAAAACATATAAAGAAGTGCAGAAAATGATAGGCTGCTCAGCTAAAATGATCGCAAATGCTTTAAAATGGCAACCAAAACCTGAAAGAAGTGGAAGAAAGCAAAAAACTACCATTCGAATGGATAGAAGAATAGCCAGAATGGCAAGGACTCAGCCAACAATCAGCTCCAGGAAGATCAAAGAAGGTCTAAAGTTACCTGTGAGTACTGTTACAATTAGAAGACGCCTATGTGAAGCCAAGCTATCTGCAAGAAGCCCCTGCAAAGTCCCACTGTTGAAAAAAAGACATGTGTTGAAGAGGTTACAATTTGTTAAAGAGCACATTGACTGGCCTAAAGAGAAATGGCGCAACATTTTGTGGACTGATGAAAGTAAGATCGTTCTTTTTGGGTCTAGTGGCTGGAGACAGTTTGTCAGACGACCCTCAAACACTGAATTCAAGCCATAGTACACTGTGAAGACAGTGAAGCATGGTTGCGCAAGCATCATGATATGGGGATGTTTCTCATACTACGGTGTTGGGCCTATTTATCTCATACCAGGGATCATGGATCAGTTTGAATACATCAGAATACTTGAAGAGGTCATGCCGCCTTATGCTGAAGAGGAAATTCCCTTGAAATGGGGGTTCCAACAAGACAACGACCCCAAACACACCAGTAAACGTGCAACATCTTGGTTCCAGACCAACAAGATTGACGTTATGGAGTGGCCAGCCCAATACCCGGATCTTAATCCAATAGAAAACTTGTGGGGTGACATAAAAAATGCAGTTTCTGAGGCAAAACCAAGAAATAGAGAAGAACTGTGGAATGTAGTCCAATCATCCTGGGCTGGAATACCTGTTCACAGGTACCAGAAGTTGGTTGACTCCATGCAACACAGATGTACAGCAGTTCTCAGAAACAGTGCTTATACAACTAAATATTAATTAAGTGATTCAAAGGAAAGCAAAATCTTCAAACATTTTTCAGTTTATATAGTGAATGTTTGAGTTTGTAAAGAAGAATACAAACACTGCAATTTTTTTGAACAGTCTAATATTCACTTTTCTTCAATTTTTTTATAGGAACAACACAAATTTGATATATTTTTCTTCATGTTTTGATTTGGAATAGAATGTGTAGTGTTCCCAATGCATTTGTGTGTATGGAAATAAAAGCTATTAGAAGGATTTTGAGCTTTATTCACTTTTTTCAACACACTGCTATTATTTTGAACACAACTGTATGTTTTAGGATTTGCTGTTACTTTTATTCCCACGTACCTAAAGCTTTCTACTACCTGTAGGTGCCTAGCACCCTCGGGTAGTATCTCTATCTTTGCATTCAATGGAAACAAATTGGATTTTTCCCAGTTTATGCATAATCCAGAGAAAGAGCCAAAAGGCTTTATAATATCCATTACTACAGTTAATGAATGCCTTGTATCTCCCAAAAACAAGAGTATATCATCCACATATAGGGAGATTTTTTTCTCAACCTTTCCCCTACAGAAACCCCTTACCTCCCTCGAAGCTCTGATGGAAATCGCTACAGGTTCTATAGCCAACGCAAAAAGCAGTGGCGATAGAGGGCATCCCTGCCGTGTCCCTCGTGCCAGTAAAAAAATACTCCGATAACCCATTATTAATTCTCACCCTTGCCTTGTGGGTATTATAGAGCAACCACACCCACTCCATGCGAATGGTCTAGCAAGGTTTGAATTTGGGTTTGCGGCAATATATTGTTGAGCATATACATTGCTTTGGCCCACAATCAAATTGTACAAATCTTCTGTAAAAAACAGGTCCATAAAATCAAGGGGTGTTAATTTTGCTGTTTCCTCTTGAATTCCAGGTTGGGCAGTGAATGGGGGAAGTATAGGTGCTGCAGAAGCTGTGCACAGCCAATTGGGATTTGCAAGTCTGTCCAGAAGGACACTAGGGGCACTACAGGCCTGTGTGCGAATTCTTGGTAGCTGCGGAACCCTACTTGTGCTCGCCAACACAACAGCTTGTACTGCACTTATGGGACTCACCACGTCACCAAGTGATACTGCAGTGTTGGTATAAAAAAGACCAGGATATACTAGGCCGTTGGTGCTCACCAGTTCATCAAAAGGTAGTGCGGCACTAGTACTGACACTCTGCTACATAAGCCATGCGATCCTAGCACTTCAGCTTCATGGGCTCTGGTACGCCTGATCTTAACAGGGACCTCTTCTCTACTTTCCAAATTACCCCTTTTTGGAGAGTAGACACCCCAAGGAATTTAAAAAGAAGCATGGTGAGTATTTTGCAGATCTCGTTTGTTGCCCCAAGTTTTTGGAAAATGAAGAAAGAAAACAAAAACATATATTTTCTTTTATTATATTTCAAAAACATGTAGCAGAATACATTTTGGCCTACATTTATGACAAAATTTGAGTTTTTTGGATATTGTTTATGACAGAAATGAGAAAATATTGGGAATTTTTTCAAAATTTTCGGTCTTTTTTTGTTTATAGCATGAAAAATAAAAAGCTCACAAGTAATGAAATACCACCGAAAGAAAGCTCTATTTGTGTGAAAAAAAAGGACATAAATTTAATTTATGTACAGTATTGCATGACCACACAATGCTCAGTTAAACTTGTGCAGCGCTGTATAGCAAAAAATGGCGTACATTGCAGTATCTACACCATAGTTTGAAGACGTTATAACTTTCACACAAAGCAATCAATATACACTTACTGGGATTTTGTTTACCAAAAACATGTAGCAGAATACATTTTGGCCTAAATTGATGACTAACTTTGAGTTTACTATATATTTTTTATAGCTGAAAGTAAAAAATATAATAAATATTTTTTTGTTTATAGCGTGAAAAATAAAAAGTGCATAGGTGATCAAATACCACCGAAGCAAAGCTCTATTTGTGTGAAAAATAGGACATAAATTTTGTTTGGGTACAGCATTGCATGACTGCACAAATACCCGTTAAAATAGTGCAGCGCTGTATAGCAAAAAGAGGCCTGGTCAGGAAGGGGGGTAAATCCTCAGGGGGCAAGTGGCTAATCAGATGTGTTTCCTGTAAACAAAGAACAGAGATCCCAAGAGTGGAAGCAGTCTTAAACATAGCTGTTTTTTTTTTTATTGGATCTCCCAGCCCCCTCACATTCAAAGAACAGATCGTCACTACAGAAAATCAAAGAAAAAAATATACTATTATAATTTACCACCTTTCTACTCATTCCTGTGCTTACCATTTCCCATATAGGTGAACCACTTACTTTTACAAAAGTTTTACAAAAGTTTCTTTTGTGAGACCATATTCAGAATCCGACTTTTTCCCCTCTATCTATTTTCTTCTCTTTCATTTTTACTGTGTCTGTGCTTACCTTTGACCACCCTTCTTCCACCCAAAAAATAAAAAATAACCCCACCCCCAACACCTCCAGGGGGATTGGAAGTGACCTTTTATTTCTACCTGTGTTGTGCAAACAAAAATATTTTTTTATCTCTACATTTTTACAGTAAAGTTTTAGCAGAGAGCACTATTTTTCTCCCTTTCTCATTTCTATGTATACTTCAGGCATATGTGAGGACCTGGTTGTGATGATTAGCAATACCTTCCAGCCCAGTGACATTCCAGTAGGGGAATGCGAAATATAACTTTCCTATTTACTCAGGGGTCATGCCTGTAAGGTGAGCAGTCAAATTCAACTTCGTTGGTGGTGATCAAGCATGTTTCTGCACCTGGATGTGTATATATGCTACAACTTGTCTTAGCGGTATCTACCTCTTAGTTTTCAACTTGCAATATTTTACATAATTTATTTTTTAGTTAGAAGGATTCAGATTGTGCTGATTGGTTTTTGTAAAAAAAAAAAAAAATAATGTAACATATACAATTTCTACACAAGCCATATTGTAATTTGATGGTATTAAAAATGTTCTTTCCATTTCAACCTGTAGCATTATAATTTTCTGTCAAATTCAATACAATATGGCAGTCTGGAGGCCTTCTGTACACAGTTGGTATACAGAATTTCCCCAAAAATGGAATTTCCTGATTGTATGATTGGGTCACTAATTTTCCCAGAAGTCTGATTTTAGGCATCCTCTGCAACAAAAATTTAATTTGGGTGAGATACTCTTAAAGAGATAATTGTTCCTGAAGAAGCTCACATGACTCAGTGGGTGAAACGCGTTGACATCACAGCGTCAACACGCCTGTGCTCCCTGCTAGTCGAACACACCTCCACACACTGAACATCTAGGACAGAATCACCTAATTTTCAGTGAGGAAGCACTGGAGCCAAATATGGAGTCTTGCAGCAGCTGCATAATATAGGAGGCCCAGAATGCACATGCAAGCAAGATCGTTATTGGTGCGGTGAGCATTATCATATCTTTATTAAATAGTATGCCCCACGGAGTCAGCCCTGGGACTGTGGTTGTTTCTGGAAAGTGTGCATACCCGCTTATTTGTCTTTGACAGTGATTTACATGCCGCACACCTGCACGCTTCCATCCAGATTTCAATTTGGCTTCCGTTTTTCACCCTACTGATTACATCCAGCTAAAAAGGAATTATTCCTGCCACTATTTCCGTCACAGGTGATATAGCAAGATATTTGCTGTGCCCTGTTTACAGCACTAGTTAACAGGGGACTGCTCCCATTGCTTCCTATCTTGCAGTTGCCAGAGCCTGAGATGTAATCACATCGTGAAGTATAGATTCTTCATGCATGGCTGACTCAATATAAGCATATGACTCCAGAACACTTTGGATTTCCATCTCTGAATGGACAGTATGGACTGGCATATTAGATTGTGATGCCACTTAGATTTAGCCACTGATTTGCCAATGGTCTTCAGCTATATCCAATATACTCCGATAGCTCCATGACTGATATGGTGTAACCGTAAACTAAAATGTTCAGTCTCTTGCTGGTACAAGCTTTCAATCAGGGCAATTGCCATTTAGTAATCTATGTCCTTGTGTGTGTGTTGGGTATGCATGTGAGTCTGGGCTGTGAGTTTTCATTTATGACAACGTTCTCATTTATTTTTAATTGTGTTGGGTGTTGGGATATTTGATATCTGACTATCTTGATAACGTTAATAAAATTGCTACTTTTTTCTAAGCCGCAGTTGTTGTCCTGCATTGGGGCCTCTCTGTCTGCATCTCTTTTGTCAGATTTTTGGTCCATGTATTTTGGCCCTGAGGACACCACCGCTTATTTATGAGGTGAGTCAACAAAATGCTTTATTATTAAATTGCAGTAGTTCCTGTCTGTTTTTAATTTTTCTAATAATTACTCCTAAAGGGATGCCGACCCTGCAACTTTCCTTAATAGAATACTGCAAATGCATCAGCTGGTTAACAGTGAAAATGTTACTCCCGTTTAGATTCATTCTGCAAACAAAAAACAGCCTTTATTCAGAGCAGAAACAGGTAGGAATCTGCAACAAAGTTTTTTAAAATTTTTGCAATGTACATAGATCATTTTTTTCTAAACAAAAGTGGTGTTACTCTTTAAGTGATTTAAGCAACTGGAGTAGTCAAATGTAAAGCAAAAACTCATTTTTCAATCTTGTGACTGATGTAAAAATCTCTACTTACACATACTAATAACTGAAATCTCATTGCTATTGAAAGAAATGTATGTAGACATCCTGCTGCTTTAGGCCTCATTCACATGGCCAAGTAGGCCTTGGTGTCCTCCCTTTTCCCCACAATTGTCTTGCTGAATTTAGCCAAGTACGAACAGATGAGTCCAGAAAAGGCAAACAAAATACAAAATGTACCATCATTTGTGCAATTTGTGACTTATTGCTGCTCTTTTATCTTGTTGTCCAAAGCACTGGTCCACAAATACTGTTAGGGCGAATAGAGCTATCACTATGGATTTTTAAGCTTTACACATTATCAATCCTCTTTCTACAGTCTTTTTAAATGAGAAAATTCATTATTAATACTCGTCTACTATTTTGTCAAGATTTGATATGATACATTGTTGAGTTATTTAAATCATCCTGAGTATAGTGAAAACAATTTTTACTTTCCAAGTAAAGTTACCTCTCACAGACGTAAATTAATCCTGATCTGTGCAATTATTTTCTTTAAATAATTTAGAGAAAGTTCCTTCAAAGTAAGGTAGAATTTGATACATTGGTTGTGTAAATTGTTTAAAAAGTAGTCAAAACTATTTTAGGGCTCATGTACACTGCAGCTCCTAAACTGACGTTCAGGAGCTGTTCGGCGTTTTTTTCAGCAGCCCCTGAACTCTCCCTAATGTTTTCCTATGTGTCCATGTACACATAGTCATTTACAGTCATTTACAGGCAGTTGAGTTTACAGTCTTTTTTTGAACGCACCAAACTTGTGTTCAGGACTAGATTTTACTGGCTTTTCATATGCCAAATGTTTGTAAACGCGGTTAACCGCATTTATAAGCGTTTGTGTTTAGAAGCGTTTTTTAACTGTTCCATGTCCAGATGCTGTCCAGAGCCTTTTTTCATCATCAGAATTGCATGCAAAGCCTTTACCATGTATTTGAATGGACCTAGTACACCAGCGCAGTCAGTTTCAGGTTTCGTGTGAAGGAAAAAATGGTAGAACGTGCTGCATTATACTCATGATGGGATCCATAGTGAATACAACCAGAAAAGACAGGTAATCTCAACACATACTGATCTCTCTGCTTCTGCTCTCTCTATGCCTCTCAAAATTTCTGAAACAGTTCATTATTTACTATTTTTCAGTGCATTCTGGGCATTTGGGAAGGTCTCCTGAGGTTATCTTTTAAAAACCGTTCTAAACGCAAACGCACATAAACGCGGTATGCAAACACAGCTAAACTAACGTTGTTTAACCTACGTTTTCCAGTAGTCAGTTTCCATCGTTCCTAACTCCCCGTGTACATGAGCCCTTACAGCAAAAAAAAAAGTTCAATTCATTCGGTTAATGGGGATTTGGACAGGAATGTTTTTGCACATTTCTTTCTGTATTAATCTCAGTTCTCATCTAACTAAGCTGATTTCTTCTAAAGGTTCTGCAAAGCATTGCAATTACAAGTAAGGAATTGTGGCAGGAAATCAATCCTAGCACTTAGGTTTAATTAAAGCACAATGACAGAAAATTAGGTGGCATACAAAAAGCCAGAGGGGAGAAAACATAGTAAATTCAAACAGACACAAAGTACCTGCACTGTTTTGCATTACACAATTCTTGCATAATTATTAAAATCAGCACATTTTGTTTAAAGGAAAATTATAGTTTCATTTGAGCAGCGGTATTACAACTACCATTAACAGTTTTTAATGGACAAGGTGAGTGGCTTAAAACAGAACTCAAGACATTAATTTCTTCCCCAGTACCCTTTTAGGCAGGACTAGCCATGTGGCAGAGTTTTAAAGGGAATAGGTAGCACAACATTTCCTTCACGTGTTTCTTTTATGTACTGAGTAGTCAGCAGTCATAACAATGGTTATTCTTCAATTGAAGTTCAACCCTGTACAAGACACACCCTTTCCAGACTGATAAATGTCAATTACTTTGTTTCTCATGTTTTCTTGAATTTCTTTAGATCGCGTCATGATGTTTTGCTTTTTCAGATCTTTTAGTGTGCTTTACTTTGTCACACAGCTTCTATTTTAGTGATTTCTTGATTCAACAGGTCAAGGTAGTAATCATGCCTGGATATGGCAAGTAGAATTTAAGTCAGCTTCACAAAAAAATTTGGTCAATCACAGTTCATTCATGATTTAATAAGGAGGGGGGTAATTACTTTTCCACAGAGGGCCAGGTAGGTTTGGACAGGTTTTTCCCTTAATAAATGAAATAATAATTTAAAAACTTTGTATTTACTTGAGTTATCGTTGTGTACTACAAAAATGTGTTTGATGATCAGAATCATTTAAGTGTGACAAATATGCAAAAGAAAAAAAAATTTTTTTCACAGCACTGTATGTATACAGTATATCGGTACAGGGCAATTAAACAATGCAGTGCTTACATACAGGAGGATGCTAGAGGCATGCTTCCAGAAGGGTGTACCCATGAAGCTTCCCAGAAGTGGCTTCCCTGAAACAATGCTGTCCTAGCCAATGCGGTGCACAGATAAGAAAGCTGTACAGGCTTTATAGGGACTTTTTTTAAACAGAGCCCACTTCCAAGGCAGTTTTGAGCGTCCCTATGCTATCACTACTCAATAGAAACCTGTCACATGACCACTCTAGTCCCATCCTTCAACTCACTGTGACATGGTAGTCAACAGGGGGCAGTGTCAACATAGTGACTACATGTCCCCGAAGCCTTTGTGGTTGAAGCTGCTGGTGATGCAGCCAATGTGCTGTTTGGACCAAGGGTAAAGACTACAGGCTGCAGTGGCTGAATCATTACATCACACCTGTAGTACTGAAAACTACCCAGGAGATACCTGGGTGGTACAGCCGAAAGTTCCCACAAAGCCATTGCCTGATGAGAGTACACAAAGTGGAGTCAGGACCCCATCTGCAGCAAAGATAAGTACCAAAAATGACCAAAAAAAGTACTTGTTGATCTGGGCAATCAGTTTTTGTTTATTATTTATTGTCCACCCAATTGGGGGCATGGCAGGGCAGCATCCTATGTAGGCACATAAGAAAACAAAGTGGCAGTTGACTAGTGCAAAATCTGCCTGAAGGTGGTTTGTAATTAATCCTATGCAGAGTAAATTATTAATGTGATAAATTACTCCGCATATGATTAATTACAAACCACCTTCAGGCAGATTTTGCACTAGTCAACTGCCACTTTGTTTTCTTAAGCATTTATGGGTTTATAAACCACACTCAACAAGTAGTGAGACGGAGATATCACAAGGTCATTAAATTACATCAGAGTATGATGGCAATTTTTTATTTTCTATATATGTAGCTTTGCCTGCATACCCTGTGCTAAAAGGTGTCCCTTTTTCCCATCTCAGAACGTTGGGTGGTATGGTAACACTTCTGGCAGCTCTGGCAACCTCTGCCCTTGTGGTATATGTGGGCTGTAAATATCCCACCTTGCCTGTTGCTACATACATCAAAACTAGACTTCAGAGACTACAGACATGACTGTGTCTAGGTACTCTTATTTTATAGTCTAACAGCTTTATATCCGCAGTCAGAGATCATCTAAGGCACTGCTGCCTCCTTCTGCTAATCTCCTGATTTCTAGCAAGATGTGGTGATGTCACTGTTCTTCTGAGCACTTGCTGAAGAGGAAGCTGTACCTGAGGGCACGCAGAGAAGAAATCTTCCTGCTTATGTTTAATTTATTTTTTGGTTCTTTACTTTCTCCACCTCTCCCCCTGTTGATCATAATCTCACTCATCAGATCCGCAGTCATCAGGGAAGCAATTCTGACATGAGTAAACAAAGCCCTGCTTCTATCAATTTGGCTGCCCTAACATAATGACTCAGTATGAATCAGTAATGGGGTTAAAATTGTAGCACTACCCCCTTAGGAGTTGCTGAAGTTTTGGATCCTCCTATAGTCCTGCACAGCCGGACAACACACATTTTTCACAGACTTGCATTCCAGAGACAGTAAACAGTCCTTGACCTTGTTTTTTTGTGATTTTATTAGGGGTATTGAACTTGGATGGCAATTATATACAAGTACAAAGACAAAACTACTCTTCTTGGAGAGATCTCCAGCCTCTCCTGGTGTAATGCCCCAGACCTCAGATACTCTTTTTTTACCCAGCTATCTGGAGGTATCCCTGGGCAAGGGGATCTAGTGCCAGCAACGTTGGTTTGAACAGTCCCAGGTAAGGAGCTAGTCAGATTTCCCATCAGAATACTTTTTCCCCTTAGCTGGCCCAAGGGGTGTAGGATTACTCACTCAGTCCTTGTTTGTGAGCTGGTCCTGTTGGTGGCTGCCTTCAGGCCTTCTGCTGGGCTGGCTCCTTCCCTGGCTCCTTAGGTGGTCTTCCCTCCAGAGACCGATGAGCCTGAATGATCCTCCTCTCCAGGTCCCGGCCTTTAGGTAGGCCCCTTACCACTGAGCCCTTCCAGGTACCTGCATCTCAGCCTTCCTCACATCTTCTGAACTCTCCCACTGCTGAGCAGGCTCAATCACACTTAAATGCTGCCCTAGCCCCCTGCCAAGCCTCCTGCTTGGGGATTGGCCAAAGTCCTCTAAGTGTGCAGGCCAGCTCCTCCTCACCCCTGCCCACTGCTTCTAGAATCTTCTCCAATATTCTAGAGCAGGGGTAGGTATCAAGGAACTGACCTGCAGAGCCTCTCAGCCCTGACCAAAGGTTGACCCTGATTACTATTGCCCAGGCTGCTCCTTAGCCTCTCTAACTAAAGAAAAATGTAATTAGCTCCCCCTGGCTATCTAGAGGGACGCTACAAGATCAACTACAGGGCAACCACAGGCAACATTGGTGTCAAATACTCCTGCTTACATTTTTGAGTCCAGCTTCCATAGTGCAGGTCCTCATCTTAGTCAACCCATGTGATGTAGTAAAATGTTAAAGTGCAGGGTAGAAGTGACCCCTTACCGGAAGAGTATGGTGGCATGAGGACGCCTCTTCCTGAGCTCCTGCTCTGCCCCCAGTCTCTCCAGCTAGGAACCATCTAGAGCCCCGTCTAGAGCCCCGTAAGAGGCCATTATGAGCTCTGTGGAGCCGCTGTGCTGTGCCAACGCACTGATGAGCTAGAGGGGGAAGATAAAGAGAGCATTTTTCCGTCCCTCATATTGGGCTGAACATAGCTCTGTTGCAAACTGACACTGCCGACACTGCTGAGCGCTGCTGCTGGTCTGATACCACTGAATTCTGTTACTGGGCTGGGGATATTGTTGGCTGGAGTACCGCCCTGTACCCCTGCTTGATACCATGTGGTGCTCACTTGGAGCCTGACATAGTCTGACAGAGCCTGACACGGCACGGATGCAACCTGGAACCTCTGAGGCTGAGAATGCTGGAGAAGGCTGGAGACCTGATTAGGGGCTCGTTGACACAGTGACATTGTGCAGGCTGCGCTGCCATTTGTCCTCCCTGCTCTCCATGTTTGTGGCTCATTAGCTGATCAAGATTAGCACTTAACTTTAACTGTGAGATGAGCAAGAGCAGCAAGATCAAGACTTGGAAGGTAGCTGGTGTTCAACTCCCTGAAGCCAGGGCAGACATTGGAACATTCTTTCATAATATACGAGATCAAACACGAGACCATAGTACATCCCACCGCCCTCCCAACATGGAGTTGGGTAGGAGTAGTCGCAACGTGCACAAGACTTCACCATCCCAGCAATCTTCACACAGCTGCAGTAATGCTAAGCAAGAACAGGAGAGAGACAAAGAAGTGAGTATGAATGCCATGCAATAGATCAGGGGTAGGTAACCTTTTGAGCATAGTGTGCCAGCTACATAAAAAATAATGACAACTTCTCACACTTAGTCATGAAAAAGAAATGTTTTATAAAGTAAATGTTATAAACAACCAATTTCTGCAGATTTGCCCCTCAAATCAGCCAGATTCCTGCACCTTCACACCTCAAATCAGCCCCAATTCCTGTATATTCACACCTCAGTTCAACACAATTCCTGCACCTTCACACCTCAGATCACCCCAATTCTTGTACCTTGACACCTCAGATCAGCCACAGTTCCTGCACATTCACCCCTTAGACAATCCCAGTTCCTGCACCTTCACATCTCAAATCAGCCACAATTCCTTCACCTTCACACCTCAGTTCATATCAGTTCCTGTACATTCACCCCTCAGATCAGCCCCAATTCCTGCACATTAACCCCTCAATTCACCCCAATTCCTGCACCTTCTCCCCTCAGTTCACCCCATTTCCTGCACTTTCTTACCACAAATCAGCCACAATTCCTGCGCCTTCACACTTCAGATCAGCCCAATTCCTGCACATTCACCCCTCAGATCACCCCATTTACTCCACCTTTACAACTCAGATCAGCCCATTCCTGCACCTTCACAACTCAGATCATCCCAATTCCTCCACCTTCACCCCTCAGACAACCACAATTCCTGCACCTTCACACCTAAAATCAGCCACAATTCCTTCACCTTCACATCTCAGTTCACCCCAATTCCTGCACCTTCACACCTCAGATTGCCCCAGTTCCTGCACCTTCACACCTCAAATCAGCCACAATTCCTTCACACCTCAGTTCACCTCAATTCCTGCACATTCACCCCTCAGATTGCCCCAATTCCTGCACCTTCACACCTCAAATCAGCCACAATTCCTTTACCTTCACAACTCAGATCACCCCAATTCCTCCTCCTTCACCCCTCAGATCAGACCAATTCCTGCACCTTTACATCTCAGATCAGTCCCAATTCCTGCATCTCTAAATTAGCAGTTCCCAATAGCTGGTTAGTTACCAGTGCAAAACGAGAGCAGGCAACTCAAAGCATCTGACTCAGCACCAGGACCAGATCTAGCCTGCCTGATGTGAAGGTGCAATAAATAATATTGGGAGACAGGGGATGGGAAGTCAGCAGGGCAGAGGATATGGTGAGCAGTTCGTAGGACAGTGTAGGGAGACCAGCAGGGCAGAGAATAGGAGGTCAGCATGGGAGTGTACGTTGGTCAACAAAGCAGAGGATAGGAAACTGTAGTGTGAGAATAGAGTTCAGCAGGGTGGTCAGCAGGAGTTAGTAGGGCAGAAGACAGGGGTCATGTAGGGCGGAGGACAAGGGGTCAGCAGGGCAGTTTACACAGGTTAGCAGGGGCGTGTACAAGGGTTAGCAGTACAAAGGATGGGGTCAGCAAGGCAGTGTACAAGGGTCAGCAGGACAGTGTACAAGGGTTAGCAGGGCATAGGACAGGATCATCTGGGTGGAAGACAGGGGTCAGCAGGGCAGAGGATGGGCCAGCAGGGCATAAGGTGGGGTAATCAGGGAAGAGGACAGGGTCAGCAAGGTAGAAGACAGGGTGCAGTGGGGCAGAGTATGGGGTAAATGGGGCATAGGAAAAGGGTCAATGGCACATATGACAGGGTCAGAGGGGCAGGGGATAGGGTCAGCAGGGCAGAGGACAAGGTCAGTAAGGAAGAGGACAGGGTAAGCGTGACAGAGGACATGGTGAGCAGGGAAGAGGACAGTGTTGAGCAGGATAGAGGATAGAGAATGGGGATCTGCAGAGTAAAGGATGGGGTCAGTGGGGCATAAGATGGGGTCAGCAGGACATAGGACAGTCATCAGTGGGGCAGAGGACAGGGTCAACAAGGCAGAGGATGAGGTCAACAGGGGAGAGGACAAGGTCAAAGGGGCTGAGGATGGGGTCAGTGGTTTTGAGGATGGGGTGAGCTGGACATAGCATGGGGCCAACAGGGCATAGGATGGGGTCAGCATGGAAAAGGACGGGGTCTGCGAGACAGAGTATGGGGTCAGCGGGGCATAGGAAAGGGGTCAGTGGGAAATAGGACAGGGTTGGCAGGGCAGAGGACAAGGTCAGCAAGCAAGAGGACAGGGTGAGCAGGAAAGAGGACCAGTTTGAGTAGAATAGAGGAAAGGGGTCTGCAGGGTAAAGGATGGGGTCAGCGGGGCATGGGATGGGGTCAGCAGGACATAGGACAGTCATCAGTGGGGCAGAGAACAGGGTCAACGGGGCAGAGGGCGAGGTCAACTGGGAAGATGAGGTCAAAGGGGCCTAGGATGGGGGTCAACGAGTCAGAGGATGGGGACAACAGGGCAGAGGATGGAGTCAGCAGGGTATAGGACAGCGTCAGCAGTGCATAGGTTGGCATTAGCAGAGCATGGGATGGGGTTATAAGTGCATAGGATGGGGTAGCAGGGCAGAGCATAGTGTCAGCAGGGCAAAGGAGGGTTACCAGGGCAGAGGATGGAGTGACTGCTGACAGGGCACTCATCAGAGCTGTTCCTCCCCATACTGCACACAGGTAAAGTTGGATTCTTTTACAGACACAACCCCAATCTTCCTAGTGTTGTTGGCTGTTGCAGCTGTGTTGCCATTCTGATCTGAGCATTTCATAGGTCAGAGCTGCAACAGCCAGCAACACACAGTGAAGATTAGGGTTTTGTCTGTAAAAGAATCCAACTTTACCTGTGTGCAGTGTGGCAACTCGAGGAGCAACTCTCCTGTATGTGCTTTGATGAGTACAGTCTGAGGTTGGGGGGAGGTACAGCATCCATTGGGGAGCACAACGCACCACCCACTGCATCCAGTCATCCTCAATACAGCTTTGTCGCCTGCAGGCAAGCCAAGTGAGCTGGGCGGGAATGGAAGCAGCAGGGAAGTGATGAAGAGTTGGCTGTGCTCCCTTCTGTGTAGTGAGCGGAAGGCATCAGCCGCCTTTGCTGAAGTTTGTGAGATGTCCCAGTCTTCCCTTGCGTGCCATCATAAATGTGGCAGTGTGCCACATCTGGCTATAGATGACGTGACAGGCTATAGATGCTCACTTAGAATAATATTTAGGTAGGTTACCTACTAAGAAAGACTATGTTTCTCCGTATGGAGGATGGTCATAAAGAGGCATGGCTGAGCTCCAGCTCAGCTTGCAGTGCTTCCACGAACGAGTGGAAGTAGTGGAACAGGTTATTCCCTCAGTAATTACTGGGAATTCAGATATGCAATCTGTTATTGTTGATCACCACTCTCAGTTACAAGCTTTTTGGTCACATATTGATGATATGAGGACCATAATAGACGGAGGAAATTGGTAAAGAACTTTGGCCACTATCTTAGGTAACCCAACTATGGATCATATGGAAATCGATCAGGTACATCGAATCCTAGGCTCAGTTAACTCTGCCGTAGTCCAACCAAGAGATTTGATATGCAGGATACATTTTTATAAATGTAAGATAGAAATCATGCAAAAGGCACGCCACCATGGTGTTATAGAGTCTAATGGAGTCCAAATTATGCTTTATTCAGACTTTTCTCTACAAACTTTAGCCAAACGGTGTACACTAAAACCTTTAACTCGAGCACCTCACAGAGGCAGGTATAATATATAACTGAAGATCTCCTTTTCACCTGATGGCTCGTATAAATGGTCATGTTTATATACTTCAATCAACATGTGATCATCCAACTTTTTTGAGGCATTGCGCAGGTAGAGATGGAATCCTAGCTGGATCCCCCCATTCCACAATTTTCTGATCCAATACGCTGGGAATCATGGCATTCAACAAGACCTTCAGCTCAGCATTTACCACCAATGAGGATATGTTAATGTTTTGTTTTTTTTATTTTGCTTCTCCTCCCTATTAAGCAGTATAATGAAGATATCCCCATGCGTATAATGGGTCGGGGGAGTGGTTTGGGGAGGAGGAGGGAGGATGCAAATTTTTCCCAGGGCGCAATCGTGCAGAATAGTAGGAACATCTGTTATTTGTACATACATTCATACATTTTAAAATGTTCTTAAAACTGTTTGGTTACAACTGTTATAGTACAAAATATTCTTATAAGAACCAGACTTTTTCTGGCATACAATGCTGAATGGGAGGATTTTGGTTTACGAGTTAAGTTTTGTTTTTTTCTTTTTTTCTTATTTCCTCAAGAGGAGAAGTCTTGATGAACGGAAGGAAAGAGAAGGGAAGGAGAAAAATATGAGAAGAAACAAATTTTCTATGAGAGCCTAGATCTGATAGCTTAACGTTAATATAAATTCTGCAAAGGTTAATGACTGGGGACACCAGGAGCTCTTTTATGAGTTAGTTAAGTGTCCCATTGGTAGTAACCCTTAAGGTTTGGGTTTTGATGTTATTAGGTCAATTCTAAGGCCTTTTTTCCCTTTTTTTTTTCTCTTTTTTCCAATGGGTGGGATACTTTTTTTGCAGAGAGTTCCGCGATATGTAGATCGCAGGTGGTACTTATTACATCTTTGCTCCTTATGGGAAGGTTATTTGTGTACTTTTTTTTGTTTGTTTGTATGGATCCTGGAACGTTTTGTGTGTTATGTGGGAGAGCATCACCCTTTTCTAAACAATGTGCACCTCAGTCCCTCGAATGCCCACTAAATACTAAATGCCCATCTTGATATATGAGCCATAACTCAAGGGGTAAATCAAAAGAAGTGGCAATTGGCATACACTCCTCTGTCCCAGTCTCTTATGTACAGGAGCTTGTGGATCCAGAAGATAAGTTTGTGCTTATTAAATGTAAGATTTTCCATCAACTATTGACATTGGCCAACATCTATGCACCCAACCCTGAACAAGCTTCTATGTTAACATCTCTGCTATCAAAATTAAGAGATTTTCAGGAGGGATTTTTGGTGTTAGGTGGTGATCTCCATCTTATTCTAGATCCATCGTTAGACACCCCAACAGGAAAGCCACATATATCCAGATATCGCCTTAAGAAGCTGAAACAAATGCTCTACATGTTACAGTTGATAGATGTATGGCGTATTCTGCACCCGTTGGAAAAAGACTTTAAATGCTACTCAACTATTTACAATACATATAGCAGGATTGATTACTTTCTAATTTCTCACTGTTTACTTGACAGGGAACCATGGTCTCGAATAGGTAACCATTTGCGGTCTGACCATTTCCCACTCTATTTCTCAGTGAAAATCTCTAATGAAGGTAAAAGGCAATCTACTTGGAGACTGAATGAGCATTTGTTGAAGGATCCTCTGGTGAGAGAAGCTATTAAAAAAACAACTGCAAACTTTTTTATTGACCTTGCAGATGATACATACATTGGCGATCATCATGAAATGGTGAAATGTGTCTTGAGAGGAGTTCTCATTTCTCATGGTTCAAGATTGAAAAAAGAAAAGACCTCTAACTTGGCCTCTTTACTTGAGGATATTTATGAATTAGAAAGGAAGCAGAAACATAGGGCAGAGGCCTCTATTTTCCAAGTTTTGCAACAAAAAAGAGTTAAATTGTACTCATTCATCGATCAAGCATCAAGTTCTTCATGAATTTGGTGAAAAAGCAGCAAAACGTCAGCATGTTCAATATTAAAAAAGTGTTCTAAAAGGTTTATATCAAAGGTGAGATGTCCACAGTTGGCCTTGTGCATGCTTAGTCTCGATATTTCATGATTATTATTCTTCATTATATGTACATTATATATTAAATAAGAAATACAACTGTATCTTCTCTAGAGTGTACTAGTTCTCCTCAACTCAACAGAGAGCTCTACCTAGATTGACAGAGGAGAAAGTGAAAAGCTTATCGCGTCCATTTTCATTTGAGGAAATTACATTGGTTATTAAATCCTTAAAGCAGGGTAAAAGTCCAGAACTGGATGGATTTACGAGAACTTTTTACAAGCAATTTGCAGATTCTCTTACTCATTGTCTTTGGAAGATTTATAGTGAGATCTCTCTGAACTGTCCTTTCACTAAACAGTCACAAGAGGTTCATATTGCATTAATAGATAAAGAAGAAAAGGACCCTACTTTGTGTTCTAGCTGTAGGCCCATTTCTTTAATAAATGTGGACTTAAAAATATATGCCAAACTCTTGGCCTTAAACTTGCAAAAAGTGATTCCCTCTTTAATAGGCTTAGACCAGGTGGGATTTGTCCCAAATAAAGAGGCACAAGACAATCAATATCTTAAAACAAATCTACTAATAAAATATGCCCAGAAATCTAAGATCCCATTATGCCTTCTATCGCTTGATGCGGAGAAGGCTTTTGACCGCCTAGCCTGGAGGTTTATGATAACAACTTTGGATCAAGTAGGCTTTTGAAGCGAGCTTATACAAAAATAATGGCAGTGTATGATGCCCCATCCACTAGGATAAGGGTTAATGGCATCTTATCTCAGCCTGTAAAAATTTTTAATGGGACATGACAGGGATGCCCATTGTCCCATATCTCTATATCCTGGCTATGGAACATCTGGTGATTGCCCTACGATCAAACACTACTATTCAGGGAATACAGATGGGTAATAGGGCATACAAATTGAGCATTTTTGCTAATGATTTACATATATATGTAAATAATCCAAAAATAGCTCTAAGAATTTGAACAATTTGACTTCTTTAGTAATTTTAAAGGTAATGTAACGAAATCTCGATGTTTAAATGTAAACTTACCGTTAACTGAAAAATAATTGCTGGAAGCCAACTTTCCATTTCATTGGGAGTCTTAAATATCTAGGTGTAAATATAACCTCCCTTGAGGAAAAAATGTATGAATTAAACTGTTTGCCCCTGTTGAAGTCTAGAACTAAAGGAAAACATTTGTAGTTTGGGAGGATGACAATATACAAGATAGATGTTCTCCCTCGCTTTTTGTACCTATATCATACTCTTCCCATCACCCTTCGACGGATGTTTTTCCACTCTCTACGATGTAGTCTACTTCGGTATATTTGGGTGAACTCCTTGGTTAGTAATGATATCTTAGTAATGAGGAAAATGGAGGGGGGACCTGGTTTACCACATATGGAGTTTTACTACAAAGCATCCGTATTGACTTGAATTCTTGGTTGTTTTTTTCATAGCCAAACAAACCAGTGGGTATCTATTAAGCAAATAACGTCCTCAATTAAATTGACTTCCCTACCATGGATTGCGCCTATTCTGTGCCCACCTAGACAAAAACTGCCATCTTTGACACAATTTGTGTTGAGAACTTGGAACTAGACTGTTCAAAAGTTGGATATTTCTACAACACTGGGCCCTCTTGCCCTGATTATGGGGAACCCAGAATATATTCCGGGGGTAAAATCGTCATGATTTCTATGTTGGACATCTGTGGCCCCTTCCCCGATTAAACAGGCTCTTGCCGCTAATGGACGTCTACCACTTAATGAACATTTGTCCATGGATAATGTGTACTCGGGCCGCTGGCTCCAATATTTGCAGCTTCAATATTTTTATAAGTATTTATCCAAAACATGTTCATTACACAGAGATTTAACTCCTTTTGAATTACTTTGTATGGGGAACTCGGTGTGCCCACATGCCAGTTCAGCAATATACGGCATGCTAATATCCCATTCATTTCCACATCGACCTTATTACACCAGAAACTGGGAGAGAGAAATGGACCATATGCTAACTGAGAAGGAGTGGAAAAGATCTTTCAGCCAAATGTTTAAATCTAGTATTTCAACCTTTATTCAAGAGAAAAACTCTAAAATATTTATGAGGTGGTATAGGTGTCCAGTGAGAATACATAGGATAATTCCGACATATCCAGAAAAGTGTTGGCGCTGTGTGGAGGATGAAGGCACAATGATTCCTATATGGTGGTCCTGTTTCAGGATCAAACCATTTTGGGAATCAATATTCCGCATTTGCTCACATATTAATGGCATTTCCTATAAGATGTCCCCTAAAATAGCATTACTGTCTATATTCCCAAGTTCTGGGAGAGCTTTAAAAAGGGGATTATCTTGTTTTTTCTTTTCCGCAGCAGTCACACTAATACCAAGACACTGGAATACCCAGGTTGTTCCTTCTATTATGGAGTGGGTAGATGAAATTAACCGGTTAAAGAGAATGGAAGAATAAACAGCAACTTTACATGACTTTTATCCTAAGCATTTGTTGAGGTGGATCCTTTGGGTTGAGTTTTTGGCTTCTGACATCCTGAGATCATTTATAGGATAGTTTTCAATTTCGTAATCTGAGTATACTGCTAAAATGGGAGATAAGGGTGATGCTCCCCGGTGTGTTTGTGGTTATGGAGCGGTATGGGTGGGGCCGTGTGGGGGGTTTTGGGGGTGTGTGGGTGGATATGGGTGGGTTTCTCCCTTTTCTCTTTTTCCTTTTTTCTTACAATTATAGTTAAGAGTAAATAGAGACCAGTATTTTATAGATACTTTTAGAGCTAGATGCAATAGCATCAAATGGATTTACACTTGAATTATATAAATGCTGGTCAGAATAAGAAAAGTAAAAAATTGTTATAATTGTATCATTTTTCTGTAAAATAGAATGAAAATATGAGATTTACAAATGTATCTTGAACACAATTATTTAATGACCTTTGAAAGTAATACAAATTTAAAAAAAATTAAAAAAAATGTTAAAGTGATTGTAAACCTTTGACATGAAATATGAACAAAGCATATCCCTCTATTATGTGTGCTTGTCTCAATAAAGAGCACTAAGTGTCATTTATGTTTGCTGCCTCATTCCTCTGTTATCTGCATGAATCACTGCTGACAATTTTCACTCACTGCAGTGTGATAACTACCTACTTGGGTATTTTTGTCTGTGATCCAAATTGGTTAACTAACAATATTGAAAACATTAATAATTCAGAATCACCGACAGAAAAGGAGAAGCCGCATGTCAAGTGACGTAATTGATGTGTGGCTTCTCCTTTTCTGTCAATGTATCTTCATGGAGCAAAGATGGTCTCTTTAAACCAGCACCTGATTGTCTTTGCAGTGATGGAGGATTGGAGCAATGATTCCTGCATGACCCACTAACAGTAAATTCAGAATCATTGTTGTAAGCTGGAAAAATAAAATGTACATAATGCCATTATGAATAGTCTATTTTATCATGTCTCTTTGTTTATAATAATTTGAGATGTCATTTTGTGTTATCTGTTAGAATGTTACCTAAACAAATTGCCAAGATAGGCAGTGACTAGTGATTTCTACAGTGTGGACCCTAAAACACTGTTGCACGTTCTATTATAAGTACTTACATACTGTATACCAAGAGTTGGCAAAACCTGAGCAGATGTGCCAGTGGTGGCACCTGACGTTTTTGTTGCAGCTTGCCTCTCCCTTGATCTTTTGATTGACAGGCCAAGAGGAGACAGAGTTTGATTGGCAAGCCCCGACCCCCAGTTCTGCAAAAGGAGATTAAGAGACTGGGAGTAGACAACGAGTTCTCAAAAGGGGTGCCTTGGACACAAGACAACACCCAGAAACAGACATTGAGTTTGAAAACATTTTGAGAATACTTAGTTCTTGAAATGCAGTGTCTTGGACACAGGACATTCTTGGAGTACTTGAATGCATTGTCTTGGACAAAGGATACACAAGACACCACTCAGAAGCAGACATCTTAGCCACAGAGATCACTGCCTGGGAAACAAGGATGTTGCTGCTCTCCAGCTTTTGGTGGGTATTTCTGCTGATAATCATCCAGATACAGCCCTGAATGCTGGCCGTGGGAAGGGAGCGCTTTACATCTACTGGATCATTTTACATGCTGTTGCCTAAGTGGTCATCTATGAGTTCTTTTAACACTGATTTTAATAAAGTGATAGAGTGCAGAGTGGAAAAAATGTTTCAGAACCCAAAGATTAGCACCCCTTTAGGGATTCAAGCTGCATGGGTTTGCTAGAAGCTTTACAGTACTTACCACCAACCCTAAGCCTGCTGATTAGTATTATAACTTCCATTATGGACCCCCAGTTATATAGGTGATTATATTTTATATATGCAGTTCTAAGCCTCCACAATTATAGCTTTGTGTGTCTTTAACACACGAGGTCTCTATGCCCTTTTTGTAATATTTTCTGTCTTTTCAGTTACGTTTCCTTCTGCCTAGTTTGGAGGGGCATGACCTCTTCATCCCTTAAGTACTTTGGACTGATTACACTGATGAGCTGAATATACCAATGTTTGGCTCGGCGATTGTCATCGAAGTTTGGATCTGGAATCTGAACCACAATGAAGTCAATGGGAGCTGATTTGTTTTCAATAATGGCCATTTTCTAAGCTAAAAATAAAGAGATTGTCACCGAAAGGGCTTTGGGGCTAGGCACTGACCTGTTGGACATGTTCCAAACAATTTTAAGTTATCGTTCAAAGGGGAAAGCTCATTGTAGAGCAGCTCAGAGGGCAACATAAAAAATATGCAATTTCTTTAAATATAATCACAGAACTCAGCACTACAGACATACAATACCCCAAAAATAATATTACTACATTATGCAATATTGCTGCAGCCTTCAATTCAAAATATGTAACACAATATAATAATAAGAAAGGCGAACATAAAATATGTGTTATATAAAATGAACACCACTGTGAAAGCCCAAGTGACAAGGTGTATGACAAATAAACATTAATTCATTCTGCAACATTTCTAAATAAACTCTTCTCAAGAATGTTCAGTCCCCCTACTGTGAATAAAAGTGGTCCAGTGCTCAAACACCTCTCCCCAGCAAACTGGGACTCACCAGACAACTATGCCTCTCCTTTTACAGATTGGCATATAACGCCTATACAGATGACTTCCATCTAACATGGCTTCTGGTCCTGACTCTCCTTTCTTGTGGAACTCCCCAAAAAAAAAAAGTGGCTCCAATAGTGTAAACCCCTTTTACTAAAATGTGCTTTATTTGTATTAAAACACACTCACAAGAAGGTAAAATAATCCAGCATTACTAAAGTGACTCAGGCCTCATGATGTATTCTGCCAAAAGGAACATTAAACCTCAGTCTCGTTCTCACCCAATGTCCACTGTGTCACTTCCAATACATCACTTCACATGATAATGAAGTACTGTATCTGATAATAACAGTTTATTGATATATGTTCCTTTCTGTAGGTTATAGAAACAAATGGCAACTGCCCCAACCTATAACTGCCCTTTACAGAAAGGAGCACTTGGAAGGGCGACGCATGTCAAACAACAACAAAGAAAAATTCCAGGCTCATTTACCAGCCTGCCTGCAACAAACTGAATTGTCTTTTTAAAAAGTTCACGTGGAAACCAGTGATTTAATTTGCATACATTTGCAAATATGCTGTGTGTAAACTGCAGGGCCACTTCACTGCACCCTAGTGTACTGCAGTCCTAACTCTATACATTTTGAGAGCCTCTATAGTAGGAGCACATATATGATAATGAATAGATTAAAGTGTTACTAAACCCACAACAGTCAAATCAGTCTGTATATGCAGTAAAGCATGGTTGTTATACTCACTGTGGAACCTAAGGGGTTAATCCTCCCCATTGTGTAAAAAGGCTGTTTGATCCTTTCTTCTCTGATCCTCTCCTTCTTCTACTGTCCCCAATCCATCTGCTGATTGTACAGTGCTTTAGGAATCACTCTGCACATGATCAGTGTGTATTGCTAGAGAGTTTTTTTTGTTCTTTGGGAGGGTGCATGTGATTAGCACAGGGCCAATCAGCACTGTCCAGACATAGGGTCAGGGGTTATGCAGCCTCATAGGACAGTCAGAGGAGAATGAAAACTCCTCCTACAATCTTTAATCAGTGCTCAGCTGGACATTGATAGAAGTCACAAGATTGCTTTATACTGCTGATGAGAAAAGATATTTGGCAATTTATTTTTACTAAAATTATTGCATTTCCATGTTCTGTGTGCTGTGGGAGACCAGATATAGTGAATGCATGGTCCTGGGTTTAGTAACACTTTAAAGGCAAGTATGCCTGGGGGGGAGCACCCCCCTTCTTAAGAATTTGCCCCTTACCCCCCTTCCTGACCAGGTGCTGCATTATTTTAACTGACAATTGCACGGTCATGCAACGCTGCACCCATATGAAATGTATGTCCTTTTTTCTTACAAATGGAGCTTTCTTTTGGTGGTATTTGATTGTCTCTGGGGTTTTTATTTTTTGCACACAAAAAAAAAAACTACGACAATTTTGAAAAAAAACCCCAATATTTTTTAATTTTTGCTATAAAACATATCCAGTAAAAATATTTTAAAAATCTAATTTCGTCATAATAGGTCAAAATGTATTCTGCTAAAACAAAATCCCAATACATGTAAATTATTTGATTTACGTGAAAGTTATATCGTCCTCAAATGGTCGTGTATATATACTGGAATTTTTTCTTTCATACTATTACTAGATCAGCGACTTATAGCGGGACTGTGGTGGGCATTCTGACATTGGGAAGGGAACTGACTAACTGCCGCTGACATCCCCAGTTACACTAATACAGTGATTAGTGCTAATAAAAAGCACTGACACTGTACTACTGACACTGGGCAGGAAGGGGTTAACATCTGGGGCGATCAAAGGGTTAACTCTGTGCTGCGTGCTGTTTTACTATGTGCTGTGTGTGTTTTACTGTGTAAGCATGCTGCTTTGTATTGCTCTGCTATGCTATGCAGAGCAATACAAAGCAGCATGCTGGTGCTGACAGGGGAGAGATCTGTATTGTTTACATACAGACCTCTCCCCTGTCAGTGTTCCACGGAGATCTCCGGAGGTACCGGCGGGGAATCTCCAGCCAGGACCCAGTGATCGGTAGCAGGGGTGGACTGACAACTCATGGGGCCCCTGGGCAATAGGGGATCATGGGGCCCCTGTGTCCTTGCCCAAACTCAAAAAAGCCTATGAAAAAGGTACCAGGGGCATCTCATGGGGCCCCCTACTGACCCCGGGCCCTCGGGCAGTGCCCGAGTTTCCAAATGGTCAGTCCGCCCCTGATCGGTAGCTGTAGCCACCCATGGCGGCGCAGGTAGGGTGGTGTGCGTGCCCCATACCTGGAAATGCAAAATCACGTGTATATAAGTGATTTTACGCAGTCCTGCCACCCTGTAGCAGTAGTCCTGCTATAGTGTGGTAGGAAAGCAGTTAAAGGAGCAGGGGCACACTGGAAGTCATCTATATATGCATTATATGCCAATTTATAAAGAGAGGCATTGTTGTCTGGTAAATCTTAGTTTGCTGGGGAGAGGTGTTTGAGCACTGGCTCACTTACTTCACTTATTACTAGAGTTTATTTAGAACTGTTGTAGGACAGACTAATCTTTTTTGGATACCTGGAGCACTTTTTGTTTATAGTGGAGAGACTGAACTTTGTTGAAAAGAGTTTATTTAGAACTGTTGCAGAATGGACTAATCTTTTATTTTTCATATACCTTTTTTTAAAATAACGCATATTTATATTCACAGCACCTATCTTATTGTTATATTGGGTTACATAATTCCTTTAAATAACATGCTTTGGGGATGCCTTAAAGCTGTATGTGGAATAAGTACAGTATGTGTTATGACTCTTGGAAACAGTGCCAGCCATATTCTGGCAAAAGAAACACAGAGAGGGCGCAAAGACCTTAGCTTTGTGGAAGGGGGCCAGTTCCCCGAAATGCGTCAGCTGGCAAAGTCATCTATTCACTAGTTGGAGTTGGATAGCGGATGTTTTTATTTCATGCCATGTGTGTTCTATTTGCTATCTGACCACTTGGCTTGCAAGTATATTTATGTATTCCTTTACTTGTAATTAAGTGCTGAAGATAATACACTAGGCGTTTGCGCCCTCTCTGTTTGTTTTTCTATAGCATTGGATTTCCCTGATTCTAAGAAGGCTGCACCCTTCCAGTTTGGGTTGCTTGATTTTGGCAAAATTTTGTGGCAATATGATGGTGCCGCTACCATTTCTGAGCGCGGAAGTGTCAAGTTTTCTTGTTCATCTTATACTCTGGCAACACATAAAGTGCATGTCTATTCATCTACTTTACATTACACAAAAAAAAAAAACATTCTTGAAGATGAGAGGATTGTGTGTCTTGTGCTATGGTCACACAGAATCAGAGCACATTGAAAAACGGCTACTGGTAAAGCTTTAAATGTGTGATCAAAACCATCGTCAGGTGCAAGACTTTGGCCAACGATGTCTTTGACAGTGCTTTAGACACTGGTCAAAAGCACAAATGTATCTTCTCAAAGGGGCACCAACAGCAATTAAAACTTGACAGAAGACCTAACCCTGTCCTACTCTGTACAAAACTGAAAAAAACATGCAATTTAAAGTATATGTGAGCCCTTATCTTGAAAACAACCCATTCAGTTTAAGCTAAGAAATGAAAGGCAAAACATTTGTGTATATTTAAAAAAAATAAATAAAACATTATATTGGATCAAATAATCACTGTTCTTAGCTTCATATGAAGCTTAGAAAATCTGGGGTGGAGAAACAGCAGTAGGGGATGCATGTCCTTATAAGTCTTTGCTATTGGAGGACAGGCTGTTCTTTCAGTACCAGGTGCGGACTGACAACTCACGGGCCCCCAGGCAATAAGGGATCATGGGGCCCCTGTGTCCTCGCCCACACTGAAACCACACCCAAAAAAGCCTATGAAAGGTACCAGGGACATCTCATGGGGCCCCCTACTGACCCTGGGCCCTCGGGCAGTGCCCAAGTTCCCCAATGGTCAGTCCGCCCCTGTTCAGTACCTTAATGTCTATTAGGAAGAGGTTGCTGGCTAATGTGTCCTGGAAGAGAACCTGTGACATGGCAAATGCCACCACTGATATGCAGGGGCGGACTGACCATTTGGAAACACGGGTGCTGCCCAGGGTCAGTAGGGGGCTCCATGAGATGTCCCTGGTACCTTTTTCATAGGCTTTTTTGAGTTTGGGCAAGGACACAGGGGCCCCATGATCCCCTATTGCCCGGGGGCCCCATGAGTTGTCAGTCCGCCCCTGCTGATATGTATTTAAAGATGTAGACGTCAGGGCTGTTCTTGTGAACCTAGCTATACAACTGCGTGAATCATTGACCTGACACAAGCCTTCACCTAGGAAAAATGGTAAAGTTTGAACTCCCATCCTGCATGCTTGTTCTAAGACATCATCAACCATGTAATGAAGCTTAAATCAAGATGACAGCTACAGGGCTTACACCTTTTAGTGGTAGGAGCACCCATATATTTATTTTCACAGGTTTCCTTTGAATCTGAACTCTGGGCAGATAGCTAAATGTACCATTGAAATACATACATGGATTCTGCTTTACCTGCCAAAGATCTGGCAGACAACATAGCCAGTTCATTGACCACCACTACACAGACAGTACTACAACAGGCCTGGGACCACCAAGGTTTTTTTTCCGGAAGTGGGGCTTTAAGAAGCTGGAACATCAATATTTCATAGATTGACCCTTTAAAATGAATGTGTAAATACAAAAGCTACAAAGAACACTAGCAATTCCTCCACTGAAACAAAAATACACATTTTATTATAAAAGTATCACTGCTGAAAACAAGGTATATATGCACGTTACAGACCGAGAAGGAATGAAAACTCTTAACACACATCACCTAATTTAGATTGAAGAGAACATGTATTCTTTCTTTGATATATGGCCTATAACCTTTGTATATTGCTCTATGTCACCATAGTAACGTGGTTTGTGAAGAAGCCTGTATTGCTCTGGTTTGTCCTCTTCATTTCAGCCAGATTGCTTCAGATATTTCTCCGGCTAAAAGATGTTTTAGGGCTGAAAGCTTCTAGTGAATGAAGTTCTCTTAAATCATTTTATAATAGAAAGATTGGGGGGGGGTGGAGAAAAGGAAAGGAGCACATTAACCCGTGCAATCCATTTTGCTAATACAGTGGAATATGGTCACACACTGTGCTCATGTGCTTAAAGAATATGCTACCCCTACATTTCATATTTCCAATGTGTGCCTGCTATACCATGTACCTGTGTTAAAAGGTATTCTATTCTCTTTGTATTGCTTCCTTTGTGTGAAATTCCTGGTGATCCCACCGGTTACCTTGCTTTCCTATTTCAAACTGACCACACTAGGCATAGAGCACATCTATCTCAGCATGATCAGATTTCTGGCTGTACAGCCAAACTTGGGGTGGCAAGAGCGGGTGCCAACTGCAGGCTTGGCAACATACCAGTCATATTAATACTGTGAGTGTAACTGCTTTTAACTATATTTTCCAGAAAGCGGTTTTCAACTAAATGGTTCCTTCAACTATTTTCAATACACGTGAGTAACACACAGCCCTGTGAATACCGTCACCCATGGTGACACATCGCCACTGAGAGGAGGACTACAAATGCCAACATCATCAGGACATACCAGGATATATATGAGCGCTTATGAGTCTTATATACCTAAGAGTCCACAATTGTTGGTGAGTGCAGGGGAGGACTGTCGGGGAGCACAGCACAAAGATCAGCACTTTAAAGAAATATTGCATGGCACTATAAGAGACTGCACTAATTTTGCACTTTGATTCATTCATGTGAAGAAACGAATGGAGATGGACTTATTGTTAATTTGGTTGCAAAAGAATTTTGTAACCAAACAGCATTTGATTTATATATTTATTTAGTTTAAGAGGTCCAGAACCATTTAAAGCAGCAGCCGGCCATAATTATATTTTCTTACTATTATTTATACTGATGATTATTTTTTACAATTTCTGGTAAGATGTAACACTTTGTAGCACTAAATAGATCCTAGCGCGATTACATAACACTTTTTGATGCTCAAAAATCTGACTTGTATACTTGTATCTCAGTGTAGACTTCTGAGAAAATCAGCAAGCCAATCACACATGCAGGAAATTAAATTCCGGGGGGGGGGGTGTTCTGTACACAATTTGCGTACAGAAAGCCTCCAGATAGCCATATTGCATTGCATTTTACAAAAAATTACAGCACTGCAGATTGCAAAGGAAAGGTAGTTTTTAACAACATTCAATTACAATATGACTTGTGTAGCAATTGTATACACTATATTATTTTTTTTTTTATTTACAATTTTTTCTGAAAGTGGAGTTACCTTTTAAGTATGGCCAGAGTCTTCTTTAGACATACAAGTAGGAATTGGGCCCTTCTTCAAGGCTTGACAACTTGGCATAACCAGACACTGCTCATAAGTCTAACATATTTTGCTTTCATAGGATTCTTAATGTATTAGTCAAAGAAAGCACTGTTGAAAGTCACCAGCAATTTTAGTGGGACTTTTGCTAGTCTATCTTCCATAAACCAAAGTATTTTGATAGTCACATCAGCAACTAAATGTAAGTAGGGGAAGAAAACCATATGTCTCAACAAAAAGATCTTTCACATTCTTAACAAAGACATCTTGAATCAGGACTGAAATAGACTATAATTGTGCTTTTTCTGAAATGCTACGAAGTACAATGGCCTTATCAGAAAGTGAAATCCCATTTGCATTTAGATAAAGAATTATTAAGAATAGACAAAAAAAGAAGATGCTAAAATCTGCTATCACCCATTTTTTGGTGTAGTAGTGACAATTTACATTTCTTATCAAGGCGTTTGCCCACTAAAATAGGAGTTGACAGCAGCCAATTAACCCAAATGCTCACCAAGCCACATGGGGCATATTTTTCACAAGCAGGAAATAATGTCTTCTGAGCATCGATGACATTTTATTTTTCTGATCTGTCTTCATACATATTTATAATGACTGAGCGCTTTCACACACATCATAGGATAGTTTTCTGCATTTTTCATAGCAAATTATATTATGTACAGAAGAAGTGCATTAATACAAATTGCAAGGCACCACTGCAGTGTACAGTTAGCAGCACACTTGCCTTTAATGAGAAGTGTCAGCTACAATACTCCCCTATTTTCCAACTGGATAGGAAAGCCAAAGCATGAACCATAACACTGTCATACTTTTACCTGATGCTCCCTGAAGCTAAAGTCTATGGTTGGGAAGGATATCCATCCTGTTTAACGCTTTCAGAAGCAGGAGAAAAATGTTATTTGATAATGTTGGTGTATGTTTCTAGTGTGTAGGGAATTGCAATGAACATTACATTTAGCAAGGAGGTGACATAACAGAGCACACTTTATATGTTGTAATATGAAGAGTCAGGATCAATAGCCAGGCATTTGTAATAGTAAAAGAATCGTTATTTTTTCCAAATCAAACAAAACAGCTTTCTTCAGCTAGGCAGGAAACAAAACAGTCCAAACCCTTAATACAAAAATCAAACTTTTGTATCCCATATAAGGACTTACCAGACTTGGGCAAACTGTAAGTCAATGTGTCCCTTTCAAACCAGAAACCCCTCACACTTCATGAGTGAGAATTCCTGAATATTCTAAAACTTCATTAAAATTGTCCCCTTTAAAGGGACCACAACTCAAATAATGAGAAAACATATCTGCCTTCCAGGGCCCCCAAAAATGCTCTATCTCTATTTTTTGTGTAGTATTTGAATAAAAACATGATTGAAATTACTGTTTAAAGCATACCTCCCATCTTTCCCAGATGGGAAAAAGGGACAACTTTTAGTATAGAATATACAGTATGAACTACAACCCTGCCATGCCTCCAGTTATGCAGATCATGAAGAATTAAAGTGTTACTAAACCCACAACAGTAAAATCAGTCTGTATATGCAGTAAAGCCTGTTTGTTATACTCACTGTGGTACCTAAGGGGTTAATCCTCTGTATTGTGTAAAAAGTCTGTTTGATTATTTTTTCTCTGTTCCTTCCCTTTTTCAAGTCACCACCTCTTATCTCCAGACTGAACTGCAGGCATGCACATGCTCATGTTTGGTGTGTATTGCTAGAGAGGTTTTTTTTTTTTCTTGGGAGAGTGCATGTGATCAGCACAGTGCTAATCAACACTGTCCAGACAGAGGGTCAGGGGATTTCCATCCTCCTAGAGCAGAATGAAAACTTCTACAAGCTTTAGCTAGTGGTGGGCTGGACACTGATAGAAGTCACAAGACTGCTATGTACTGCTGATGAGAAAAGGTATTTAGCAGTTTATAGTTACTAAAATAATTGCATTTCCACGTTCTGTGTACTGTGGGAGACCAGATATAGTGAATGCAGGGCCCGGGGTTTAGTAACACTTTAATGCAAAAAACAATCTGGTTAAACCCACTTTTTTACCATTACTTTCACTTTATACTGGCTCTCAAAAAACATGCATTATTTTTGAACTTGGAGGAAAAGTTTAATGACCTATGACAGCTACAACACCTATGACAGCTAAATAATATAGTAACTTTTTAGAGGTCCACACATCAGACCAAACCAGGGACAACTGAGAAGGAAAGCGGAACCTTCCACTAAGTATCTCCCCCTCGCTAACCCTGACTCCTGTATCAATCCAGCACTGTGTGTCCAACCGCACTAGTATACACAGAGCTGTCTAGATCTTCATGCTGTGGAACAAGTGGGCAGAGTTTGTCAACTAGCTCAAAGTAGACCCCACCAAGATGTCTCCAGTATGAGGACACAGTAGGTTCCAGCTATTGCAGTATTGCTGATCACAACATGCATTTAGGGTGGAGCCACACACACATGCTGCTGCGCATGCGCGAATAGCCGGTGGCCAATTTGTCAATCAATGCCTGATGATGTTTGCTTACATGTGAGTGCAACTATACTTTAAATAAATGTTGTGATTATGGTTTTACACTATGTGGGGCGTTCTTTCTTTGCATGTTTTCCACTAGGAGTCCAAGCATTATCCTGAATGGTTTAACTACCCAAATTAAGGTCCATTGTTTGGAAGATCCTTATCTGCTGTTTTGGTGATCTGGAGGAGGATTTGAGTGACAGGGGGTCATGCCTTTCTGGTAAGCCTTGTGTAGTAGTGATTGGTGACACGACAACTGTCCTTGGATTTCTTTTGTTTCATCACAGCCTCTGGGACTTTTCTTTTATTTTATTTTTGGATGGAATATATTTTTATGACACATTTTTCACTGTTTTCTTATGATTATTTGTAACTTTTTAAGCGCTGCACTTTTATGCATTTATTGTTGATTGCCTAGTATCAGGGTTTTTGTGTTCAGCTGCTATATGTTTTACACCTCATTTTTTTTTATTGATTATCTATCGTGGTTCTTATTAGCACAGGTTTATATATATATATATATATATATATTTATCCATGGATTTAGGCCAGACACAGAAGAGGGACAGTTTAAAATGTTTTATTTACTGAACCATGGCTGTCAGAATTGGCCAAGTTTTTTTTAACCTTTAAACAAAATTTAACAATTGTAGCAGACGATCATCAAAAAAAGTTATGCAACCCCTTCCTCCATCCTTTTTTTTTTTTACTCTCCTCTCCCTTAGCCCTCTTCCCTTCCTCTATCCCTTCCATGGAGCTGGCTGAGCAAGTCACCTATAATGATCCTACACCTTCTTCCTACTTCCGCTAATGACAATCGTCATCGCCCTACTTTTGCTACTGGCACCTCCTAAGTGGGCAAGCCTAATACTCCCTCTTTCAAACTGTCCTTCTCTTCTATATGTACAGGTCCTCCATCCAACCTCCACTGTTGCATGCTCCATCCACTCTCTTCCCCTCATATACCTTTGCCTTCTATAAGTGTTTAGTGCATTCCATTCCAGTTTAGGAGATAGCTATTGTGACAGCTTGGCACTGGTGTCCACTTCAATTCCCACACCCTGTACGTCTCATTTAACAAAGAATTACATAAATAATTTCTTACATTGGGCCTTAACACTGCTAATTCTGAGCTGGTCTGTGCATTGTTATTATGGCAAGGGAATACTTTGTTTTCCTCTCTGAACTAATACATATTCAGAGAACTAATATGTCTAGGTACAGCAATGTTCCTATTATGCAAACGATGACAGACAAAAGTCTAGACATTCTTTTTTGGCAAGTACACCCTATATGCAAACAACTCAGTAATGACCTTTGTCATATAGTGTAAAACGTGAAACTATAGGCATTCATTTCTGTAGTACTAATCTTATAAGGTGACCATTCAGGTAATATTCTTTGACAATGAGGAAAGGAAACCTGTATTATAAACAAATGCCTATTGAAGTAAATGTAAACCCTAACCTAATAACAATAATAGCAAATTAGTTTCCTAAAGTACTGTGTATCATATACAGCTGCATTTTTTAAAAAATAAGGTCTTTACCTTTTTTATCTTTTGTTGTTTCTCAGCTTTGCTTATCTCCTACAGCCTCCTTGCAGCCACTTCATGTCTACATGCATGCACTCTTGCAATGTATGCTTTGCAATTCATAGGGCAGGTTTCATTGTGGTGACAACAGAGCATAAAGTCTCTATGATATGTGCTGGACCAATCACTTTTTGTCCCCTTTGGAAGCCTGTGAGCCAGGATGACAATGCAGGACCAGCTCTGGGGGACAGGGACAGAGTATTGTAACCCTATAACAGGGAGTACCTGAATAAGCAGGCTGGACCACCAGGTATAATTTCATAAAGCTGCAGATTTAAACATTACTATTGAAACATTAGTATCCTTGTGATGTGCTCCGCTCCTTGGTAATTAAACACTACACTATTCCAGTGTCCCTTTCCTCAAGGCCCTTGGTTTTCACCATTGCTCTTTACCTTAAACCAGAGTTCCACTCAAAACCGGAAGCTCTGCTTATTTGCCTCCCCCCCCATCCAGTGCCATATTTGGCACCTTTTGGGGGGGAGCGGATACCTGTTTTAGACAGGCACCCGCTCCCACTTCCGGCTCAGTTTGCCATGGCATAGTGAGCTGGAAGTTTTGCCCCCCCCTCCTTCCAGCAGTCTCTTGGGAACAGTCACAGGTCCCAGAAGACTGCTGGACCAATTAGGAAGTGCAGCTCAATTCGCGCATGCGCAGTGGACACCAGGCTGTGAAGCCGCAAGCTGTCACAGCCTGGTGCCCACAGTAGAGATGCCAGCGCCATGGAGGAGAGAAGGGGAGAAGGGACGCCACAGGTGAGAACATCGCTGGACTCTGGGACAGGTGAGTGTGTGTTTATTAAAAGTCAGCAACTACAGTTTTTGTAGCTGCTGACTTAATAAACACAAAAACGGCTGGAACTCCACTTTAGGTCTCCCTCTCTCATCAGATCTCAATTTAAACTAGCAACATATGTGCTTTTAGCAGATAAACAAACTATCGCCAAAGCATGTAAAAAATTATTTGGATATTTTTCAGAAGTAAAATAACACATGGACTAGTTTTTTTGTTAATGAGAAACTTACAAGCATACTTATGGATACCCAGAAGAACATCTCAAAGTGTGGTCTCCATGGATTCAATACTTCACTTCCACCTGAAAGTTATTTTTCCGTTTCGCCCTAGTTCACGCTGGTGCAGCTTTAAAATCACACTACTTCAGTGTGATTTCAAAGCTGCATGTCAGTGCAATTCACACTGACGATTTCATTGCGGCTTGCGACTTCATATAATAGAAGTCTATGCAAGTCGCAATAATTTGGCAAAAAGTAGTGAAGGAAACGTTTTCATAATCGCTGCGACATGAATCGCATGAGTGAAACTCGGGTTTGCTGAGAAAAAAGAAAACTATCACCTCTATGTGACCAATGTACATTGCAGGGGCTTTATCTAACTTTATTATTACTTTGTTTCAATGTTTTTCTGATCTGAAGAAAAAGCAGTTTGTTTCACCATGCCCCTTCCAAACTCAATTTGGAATGAGAGGGACAGTGGTTATTATGACCAATTGATGAGCTCTCAGTGTTCTAATGAGAAAAGTTGCAGTGTCTGCATCCTTCTAAATGTAGGTAACTTTTAGGAAGTATTTCACCAAAAATGAAATTCCTATTTTTAGGGATGCCCAGACTTGACTTAGTACAGGCTTCTGAAATAACTGGAGAGTTGATCCCACAAGTAGGAAATTACATTTCTGGGGGCTTTCTGTACACCAATGATGTACAGAATGCCTCCAAGTTGCCATACTAGTTTTACAAAATTACAGTGCCTACAGAATGAAATGGAAAGATAACTTTCAATAACATTCATTACAAAATAGCTTGTTTAGCAATTTTACGTGCTCTGTTACGTTTTAATGAAAGTGGAGTTCTCCTTTAATTATATTAAAACAGCTGCTCCCTGCCAAAGGGTATTTTTTTTTTTTTAATGTGTGCATTACTACATGTTCCCCATGCCAGCTGAGTGACAGCTCTGAAACTGGAAGTGACGAAATCCTTGTAATTTTTTGGTTTATTAGTCACAGAGGAGACTGGGGAATGGATGTTCCTCAATCTCTTCTAGATCAAACTACTGGGCCAGTTTACCACGGTCCCTCAAGAAAGGGAGAGCCCAGGAACCACAGGTGGCAGTGGGTGGGGACCCTTATGACTACCATATTAGTGATTGGGTGGCTGTAGAGCTGCCTGGACCACCTTTACTGAACAACTGATCACCAGCCATGAATTTGTGCATTACTACATGTTCCCCATGCCAGTTGAGTGACAGCTCTGAAACTGGAACTGACAGAATACTCATCATTTTATAGTTCAGTAGTCACAGAGGAGACTGGGGAATGGATGTTCCTCAAACTCTTCTGAATCAAATTATGGAAAGAGTTTACCACGGTCCCCCAAGAAAGGGAAAGCCCTGGAACCACCACAGGGGGCAGTGGATGGGGACCCTTATGACTACCATATTAGTGATTGGATGGCTGTAGAGCTGCCTGGACCACTTCTACTGAACAACTGATCACCAGCCATGAATTTGTGCATTACTACATGTTCCCCATGCCAGTTGAGTGACAGCTCTGAAACTGGAACTGACAGAATACTCGTCATTTTATAGTTCAGTAGTCACAGAGGAGACTGGGGAATGGATGTTCCTCAAATTCTTCTGAATCAAATTATGGAAAGAGTTTACCACGGTCCCCCAAGAAAGGGAGAGCCCAGGAACCACCACAGGGGGCAGTGGTGGGGGGGATCCTTCTGACTACTATAATAGTGATTGGGTGGCTGTAGAGCCACCTTTACTGAACAGCTGATCACCTGCCATGAGTTTATTTTGACCAGGATCTTTCAAAATGGCTTAAGGATGTGGAGTAGTTAAAGAAGCGGCTCCCATTGACTTCAGTGGGGTTCACCTTAATGTTCAGAACCATGGTTTGGCAAACCGCCCACGCAGCAGAGTTTGGAGGCTGCTGTATGTATGTACAGGCACTTCTAGGCATTTGAACTTTACACAAAGCGGAATTTAAAATCTTAGTCACCTTCCACCTTGAAATGGATAATGGAAAGATAAAACCTTAAGGACAGGCAGAAGATTCTTGTTAAAAGGTGTTCCTAATAGAGGGGGTAGGTTTAGCAACAACTACAATAGGAGCATGATTAGTTATTTCATATAGATACAAAGGTGGTGCAAGCACTTTCCTCCTTGCACAGGAATCAATGCCAGTAACCAAATGTCACATGTAATGCCACAGCATCATAAAACGTTAAAGGAAAGCCAAAGACCCTTTATTAAATTGACTCTGTTGTGGAATTAAAAATTAAAAAGTTCACTTAAAAAGAATTGCTAGTTGTTCCTGGAATCTTTGCTCTTTTGCAGGGCACAGTGGCCAGCAGAATCTAAACATGCAATGCACTTCTTTGTATCTAAGATGTCTGCATCCCACTGTGACTCCAGCTTGGTGGTCTCTATGTCACTACTGTGTCATGTATTGATATGGAGACTGGCCAGTGAAACCACAGCATGCGGTGAGTGATGCAGGCATCCAACACACTCTGAGGTTTGTCGGATTTGAAAATTCTGCCAGTGGCTTTCCTCTGTAAAAAACTGAAAATTTCAGAGGGTTTTCTCTTGCAGGGAACTTTTATATTTTTAATTTAGAGTCACTTCAAAGTATCATCAATGTTCTTCTCATATCTTGTGCCACTTTTGATCCTTCTGGTTACCAGCACTCTATACTTGACAGCATTTTTTTTTTGTGAAAACGTATGGCTGCTGTTCACTGCCTTCACATTCAGCAGGTCCAATGAGGGAGATGATCTGCCATATTTAAAGATTTACTGTAAAACAGTAAAGGATTTATTAAATGTTCTGAATTTCAGTTATATGCCACTTATATGTGACCTCCCCAATCATCACAATTTGTATAAAAGTGCATCTCTGTTTCAGGGCCAGTTCACACTACAAAAACACACCCCGGATACATTCCAGATACGTTTTCACACCACACGCAGTTCCGGAGCAGTTTTGATGCAGTTTGCTATGTTCCAGTATGGTTCTGTGCAGAAAAAAATGCAGCATGTTCTTTTTTTTCTGCATGGGAAACTGACTGGAACTGACTGCACTGGTGTGAACCAGAGCCATTGGAATACATGGAAAACATGCATTTTTGATGCAAGAAAAAAGCACAATGAACTGCATCTACTGTGAACTAGTCCTCAATATTTTTATTGAATTTTCAAGACTATACAGATCAACTATATAACCTGTGCAGGGGCTGTACCATGCTTACCCAAGTGCTTTTGAATATACTACACAAAATAAATAAGTGCACTGTACATGCATTGGAAGGAAAAACTGTTATATTTTGAAGCAAGAGGCTGGCCAACCCCTGGAACCTATCTGTCCCAGGCAATGTCCTAATTGTTCTTTCTATAAATCTTGGCCTGCAAAGCATATTTTCTGTACAATATGTGGATTACAACATGCCTTCTGAGTGCAGAATATCTTTTCACATACCGAACTGTGTTCTTAACAGACCGCCAAGAAGCCTGTACAGTGCCACATTCATCATGAATTATGCTAATCCACATTTTTATGGAATTTTAAAATTGCTAATGTGACTTGTCACTTGTAATTGGCCAAGAAACATGAATCTGTTAAAAAGCTTTTCAAGGCTTAATTTCTTAACTGACTTTATAGCCTTATAGGATAATGCCATTCTTTGTCTGCCTCCCACCTAGGGTTTCATGTTAGTAAGCAGTGAATTGTACTTTCCTTATAGTATGTTTAAAATATAAGTACTGACTATCTCTCAGCCACAGTACTTGCCGTCTTTATGGGAGAAAAACTGAACTAAGTATTGTTTGTATTGCTCCATAAATATCGGATTCAAACCTTTAAGTCTTATTTTAGTGCAGAATTGAATGTGGTCACTATAGGGCAAAACATACAGCTCTTATTACTGAAAATGTTTGAAAATAAGTTCAGTGGGCTCCATTCACAAATACATCGCATGTGGTATTTAGGTGTCTGGACACTTTCTCCCTAAATATCATGTGATCCAGAAACTGTCAATTCACTATACCGATTTTGTGGTATTTACAGCAAAACGCTCTGTAAATAACGCATGAAAAGGCATTAAACTCAATTCACAGATGGAAATAATTAATTAAATCGTAATGAAGTAGTGGTTCAGGCATGCAGTATTTAAAGCGGAGCTCCACCCAAAACGGGAGTTCCACTTTAAGGACTGTTCCCCCGCTTCCCATTAAGGATTGGCACCTTTGGGGGGCGGGGGGGAGCGGGTACCCGAATTTGACAGGTACCCGCTCCCACTTCCGATCCGATCGCATAGGTGACCGGAAGCGAAAGGTGTCCCCCTCCCTCCTTGTAGTCTTTTGGGACATGTGACAGGTCCCAGAAGACTACAGGACCATTCATGAAGCATAGCACTACTTGCGCATGCGCAGTGGGTACCCGGCTGTGAAGCCGCAAGCTATCACAGCCGGGTGGCCACACTGAAGATGCCGGCCTCCTGGAATACAGGACGGCCAGTGAAACAGGCTGTGGGGGACACACCGTGGGACAGAGGGACAGGTAAGTGGCTGTTTTTTCAAAGTCAGCAGCTACAGTTTTTTTAGCTGCTGACTTTTATTTTTTGACAGGGTGAGTGGAACTCCGCTTTATGGAATGTAGATATATATATATATATATATATATCCAGTTTTGAGTAGTCTCTTCCCCTTTGGATCAGTTCTTTCAACAGTAATGCATAAAAACCTAAATATGGAAATCATTTGGGTTGATTTACTGAAGGAAAACCTTTTTTTAGTTTTGAATAGAGTGGAGGTGGATTAGAACACCTGTCAGGTTTTTGTTGTTGTAGATTCACCCCCTCTATTTGTCCTGTTTGCCATTATCATTGAAAGTGAAAGTAAAGCAAAATCCCAAATTTTGGGTTGTCCCCAGAAAAGTAATAGAGGGGACATCTTCCAAAGGGGACGCAGATGGAAAATTTTTTTTAAAAAAACTGACAGGGGTTATAACCCTCCCTTACTCTATCCAAAAAAAAAACCTGTTTTGCCTATAGCTATAGCTATAGGAAAAGAGTGCAATTTGCAAGTTGCTTCAGAGCTTAGTACATGAGGTAAAGATTCACTTTACAAAGAATACCCAATCACATGCAAGGAAAACAAAACTGCATTTTTTTCTTGCACATGATTGGAGGATGGAAGTCAGCAGAGTTCCCCCTCATTTTCTAAGTTCTGGAACAACTTCACTTGCAGTGTTCAGTCTATGTGCCTTTAGTAAATCAACTCCTTTCATTTAGTAAATCCACCCCATTACATGCAGTAAAATATACATATTTTCTCCTGTTATTTTGCCAGATTTTTAGAGACTGTTTTTGTGAATATACAAGCACATACATCATTTGCCGCAAAAAAACTTCCCAATCACTCCAAACATAATACAATGTACATGCATATAAGAATGGTCTAATCCCTTGTTAGAACATACTGTATGTCATATATGCAGTGGGGATACTTGACTTTTTCACAATTATTTTTAGAGATATCTTCCCACTGACAAGTTCCCACTAACTTCATTGATCTTTTTAGCTATCTATAGGGGGTAATTCTTCCCAATGACCACAAGTGTAAGGAGCATTCTTCCCACTGGCCATCACACTAATGTATCATGAGTTGTAGATATAGTCATTTGTAGCAGTGGTTTCCTGAGACTGGTAAGTTATTTTAAGGGTTCCTCTGTGTTTAAAAGGTTGAGAAAGGTTGCTTGAAAGTGTAACTAATGGCAAAACGTTATTCTCTGTTTTGGAAAGAGTAATGAGGGGTTAGAACCCCTGTCAGCTTTTTTTTTTTTTTTTTTTTTTGGGCCTTCTGTGTCCCCATTAGAAGATGTCCCCTCTATTACTTTTCTGGGGACAACCCAAAATGTGGGATTTTCTTTTCATTTCACTTTCAATGATAATGATAAACAGGAAAATAGAGAGAATATATCTCCCTAAAGGGGACAGACAGAAGTAAAAACCTAATAGGTGTTCTAGTACCTCTCCACCCTATCAAAAACTAAAAAAAGCTTTTCCTTTAGTTATACTTTAAGCAAATATAAAATATCTATATTACTGACAAATATTGAATGAAAATAGTATAAAGAAATCTCACACATATATAAATATCCTTCTTTCAACAATAAAAAAGACATCATTATATTTTTTATTGGTGGAAGAAGGATATTTATATATATATGTGTGTGTAAGTTTTTAATACTATTTTCATTCAATATTTGACATTTATAAAGATATTTTGTATTTTCCTAAAACAGTTGTAAAGGTATGAAGGTAAAAAACCCTCATGTGTGCAGCAGCTCCCCTAATTCTTACCTGAGCCCCATTACCGTCCAGCGATGTGCACAAGAACCTCGGTTATCACCGGGTCTCTGCCTCCTCATTGGCTGAGACAAAAGAGGGAGCCATTGGCTCCCACTGCTATTAATTACAGCCAGTGAGCCAATGAGGAGATAGAGGGGGCAGGGCTGAGCTGTGGACACATGGAGCAGTGGTTCAGGAGTGTGCCTGCTCAGGTGCCCCCATAGCAAGCTGCTTGCTATGGGGGCAACCGACAGGAAGGAGGAGCCAGGAGTGGGACCGGGGGAGAAGAGGAGGATCTGGGCTGCTCTGTGGAAAACCACTGTACAGAGCAGGTAAGCATAGATATGTTTATTATTTACAACAAAACAGAAAAAAAAATGGAACCTTTAGTATTGCTTTAATTTAACTTTTTTGATACACCTTGTGTGTCCTGTGAAAGCAGCTTCCTTTTGACTGCTATTCCAGTCACTTTTTTTCTTTTGTAGTAATACATCTGCTGCAGGGACCGCGAATTGGCATGTTTCCACTGTTTAAACAATTTTACCTCTTTATTAGTAATAAAAACTTTCTAATTTTTCTCCACTGTTTCCATCCCACTGCATATTGCATGGTTTCATGAGATAAATACAGCATAATTTGGAAAAATATCACATATGGCTTTTTATTAGTTTTTTTGTGAATGGTAAAATGTTTTTTGAAAAACACTGAGTGGTATTTTACCGCATTTCATAAATTGGTCCATATCGCTATACTAAGGCTTTATCAATAAAATAGTAGCAAATCACTAAATACAGAGGTCAGTATGAATAGAAGACAATCAGTATCTATCTTGGATCATGTACTGAGTTTTTGTCAGTATCTAATGCGGGCCATAGACGGGGAGAAAACCGGCCATTTGTTTAAGAGAAAAACGAAAAAGCGGTCGTTCAATAGGCCGACGTTACCACCAACAGTAAAAAAAATCGGCCGATTTTCTTCCCGTCTACGGCCAGCATTTAATTACTTCTGTCCCTGCAGAGAGCCATCCATTTCGGATACTGATGGGTTTTTTTCGGATACAAATAGATACATTGTTGCAACCGCAATACATTTTAATGTCAAACATAATAGCGGACTGGAATTCTTCTTCTTTCTCTTCTTTCTCTTCTTCTTCTTTCTCTTCTTCTTCTTCTTCTTTCTCTTCTTCTTCTTTCTCTACTTCTTTTGCTTCTTTCTCTACTTCTTCTGCTTCTTCTTCTTCTTTCTCTTCTTTCTCTTCTTCTTCTTTCTCTTCTTCTTCTTTCTCTTCATCTTCTTCTTTCTCTTCTTCTTCTTTCTCTACTTCTTCTGCTTCTTCTACTTCTTTCTCTACTTCTTCTGCTTCTTCTTCTTCTTTCTCTTCTTTCTCTTCTTCTTCTTTCTCTTCTTCTTCTTCTTTCTCTACTTCTTCCTCTTCTTCTTCTTTCTCTTCTTTCTCTTCTTCCTCTTCTTCTTTCTCTTCTTCTTCTTCTTCCTCTTCTTCTTTCTCTTCATCTTCTTCTTCCTCTTCTTCTTTCTCTTCTTATTTCTCTTCTTTCTCTTCTTCTTCTTTCTCTTCTTTCTCTTCTTCTGCTTCTTCTTTCTCTTCTTCTTTTTATTTTTTCCTTCTTCTTCTTCTTTTTCTTGCAGGTCACGGCTCATGCACAGATTTTTTATCTGTAAAAAGATCAGCCGATTTGCCCATCATTGCCGCGAAAATCGGCCGATTTTTTTTCAACTGTACAGATCAAAAAAATCTGACAAAATCCAGAAAAACGGGCAACCAAATAACCCATTAACGGTGTGAAAATCGGCTGATTTTTTTTTTTCGGAAGAAAAATTGGCCGATTTTAGACCCATCTGTGGCCTGCATAAGGGTCTCTTTGCGTAATGCTGCTTGGTTTCGTTTATTGGACACAGCTAAGAGCATTATGTATCAATGCATTCTTACTATAGCCTAGTGCACATTATTACAAAATCGGACAAACAATTGTACAATGTTTTCCGAATGTTCATACCATGTTGAAAATGAGAATGCTATTGCCATTAATAGTATGAAATTTCTTGAACGACGCAGGAAAGCTTCCCACGTACTTAGCTACGTAGCACTGTAGAATCGTAGTAAGAACAATAATAATATAAAGAACTATTACACACCTGTAATTTTGTCATGGGTGATAGATTGCTTTTTTAACTCACAAAGGAAAAGTTGGGTAATAATAGAAGGGGAATTAAGTAAAGCACACTTAGATAAAATGATTTGGATACCTCATGGGTTTCGTACTCTAGATGTAGAAACGAGTAAATTGACTTGGATAGTACTGGAATCATGGGATAAATTACACAAGAAGGAAAAATGGAAATTTAATTCGTTATTGATACCTTTAATTGGAACAAATTTTTTTGCACCTGGAAATGTTAAAATAAGTGGGAGATGGATAAAAGCTAAAAAGGCACATTTGAAAGATATTATAAAAGGGGGGAAATTAGGCACGTTTCAGAACTTAAAGAAAAATATGGATTTGTTTTATAGATTTGACGAATGGAGGTATAATCAGTTATTACACTTTGGAGGGGTGGGAAGGGGAGGGGGCGGGAAGGTGTGGGTTAAAGAATGTCTTTATACTATGGAAAAATGAGAAAAGTATATTGTCACGGTGTGCCCTGCCATCCCTTCACCCTCCACCCCCCTTGCCGCGTCCTCTCATCCTGCACACAGCCTCTGAAGCCAGGCTGTGCAGGATGGGGGGAGGGGACCCCTGCGGCGAGGATCACAGCAATCTAGGTGGAGGAGCTGTGACCCCCCCGCCAGGAGATCACAGCGGCAGACTGCTGAGATGTCTCTGCGCTTCCCGCGCTCTGCGCCCACCAGTGACAAAGGACGCACTCACAAGAGCACGGCCCGAGTCAAGGGGGCGTGCCTCGTTGCCCCGGCAATGCGGAAGCGTCCTGGGTGGTTTAAAAGGCCAGCGCGGAAGCCTGGCTGGTCAGCCTCTTCCTCCTGTGCTGTCCGCCGCAGCTGTTCCATTGAGAGGCCCGGGTGGGGACCGGGCCTCCACAGCCATCCCCGCTGAGCCCTCTGCAGGAGACCCCCCTCCTCAAAGGTCAGATCCCACAGACAGGACTCCCGCTGCTGTCCCTAGCAAGCTGGCCGCTGCGAGGGTCCTGTCTACTGATCGCTGCTGGCCACTGTGAGGGCCCCTGCCTGCTAATCGCTGCTGTCCCTGGAAAACTGGCCGCTGTGAGGGCCCCTGCCTGCTAATCGCTGCTGTCCTTGGAAAACTGGCCGCTGTGAGGGCCCCTGCCTGCTAATTGCTGCTGTCCCTGGAAAGCTGGCCGCTGTGAGGACCCCTGCCTGCTAATCGCTGCTGTCCCTGAAAAGTTGGCCGCTGTGAGGGCCCCTGCCTGCTAATCGCTGCTGTCCCTGGAAAGATGACCACTGTGAGGGCCGCTGTCCATTGCTGAGTGTCCCTGGAAGCTGACCTCTGTGAGTGTCCCTGCACACTGCCAGCAACTGAGTGTCTCTGCACGCTGACTGCTGCTGCGTGTCCCTGGAAGCTGTCCGTTGCTGAATGTCCTTGAAAGCTGTCCATTGCCAAGTGTCCCTGGAAGCTGACCGCTAGGAGTGTCCCTGGAAGCTATCCGTTGCTGAGTGTCCTTACAAGCCGCCTGCTGCTGAGTGTCTGCAAGACACCTACCATGAGTGTCCCTACAACCGCATGTTGCAGAGTGCCCTGAACTGCCCCTATTGTGCGTTCAGACCACCCTTGTCATGAACTGCCCCTATTGTGCGTTCAGACCACCCTTGTCATGAACTGCCCCTTTTGTGCACTCAGACTACCCTTGTCATGAACTGCCCCTATTGTGCGCTCAGACCACCCTTGTCATGAACTGGCCCTATTGTGCGCTCAGACCACCCTTGTCACGAACTGCCCATATTGTGCGCTCAGACCACTATTGTTTGAACTGTCCCATGGCATGCCCAGAGTACAGCTACCTGGGCTTCCCCCCTGAGTGCTTGAGCCATCGCTACCCGCTGAGTCCCCGTGAGCATTATGGTGTCCCTAGAGAGCTTTGTGGGAGCTGTTCTGAGGCTAGGCCCCACAGCCAAAGTCCCACTGAGTCCCCGTGAGCATGTTTTTGTCCCTAGAAAGCTGTGTGGGAGGTGTGCTGAGGCCAGCCCCCACAGCCAAAGTCCCGCTGAGGCCCTGTGAGCATGATGTTGTCCCTATAAAGCTGTGTGGGAGCTGTGCTGAGGTCAGGTCCCACAGCCAAAGTCCTGCTGAATCCTCGTGAGCATGTTGTTGTCCCTAGAAAGCTGTGTGGGAGCTGCACTGAGGTTAGGCCACACAGCCAAAGTCCCATTGACTCCCCGTGAGGCTGCTGTCATCCCTAGAAAGCTGTGTGAGAGCTGTGCTGAGGCCAGGCCCCGCAGCCAAAGTCCTGTTGAGTCCCCGTGAGGCTGATGTTGTCCCTATAAAGCTGTGTGGGAGCTCTGCTGAGGTCAGGTCCCACAGCCAAAGTCCCGCTGAGTCCCCATGAGCCTGTTGTTGTCCCTAGAAAGCTGTGTGGGAGCTGTACTGAGGTCAGGCCCCACAGCCAAAGTCCCACTGAGTCCCCGTGAGCATGTTGTTGTCCCTAGAAAGCTGTGTGGGAGCTGTGCTGCGGTCAGGCCCCACAGCCACAGTCCCGTTGAGTCCCTGCAAGGCTGTTGTTGTCCCTAGAGAGCTGTGTGGGAGTTGTGCTGAGGTCAGACCCCCAGCCAATATCCCGCTGAGTTCCCGTGAGCCCGCTTACAGTGAGTATCCCTACAAGCCGTATGTTGTGGAGTGCCATGAACTGTCCTGATTGAGTGCCTTCCATAGTTCAATAAAGCTTTGCATGTTTCCCATCTTCTTTGTGTGTTCTGTCCTGCCTACGCTTCCGTTACATATATATTGTATAAGAAGATGTTATAATGTTGTTTGTATAATCATAAAATAAAAAGATGAATAAAAAAAAAAAAAGAACAATAATAATAATATTGAGTAAAATAAAAATAGTACTAATGTTATTATTGATACTAGTAGTAATAATAAAAAGAATAACTATTAGGGCTTGTTGACACTTGACTAAGGTGTCCGTTTATGACACAGAGAATAGCTGCGATTTAACGGATCTCAGCTATTCTCTGGTCATTCACAGTTTATGACACTCAGGAGATCATGTCAGCCCTTCACTGGAGATCTGTGTTCTCCCTCCAGATTCTCCAGCCCAGAGCTGGAGAATCAGAGGGACCGCAAACTAAGCAGAGATAATTTACCTCTGTTTAGTAAACTGATCTTTTACTGTAATCTCGCGAGATTATAGTAAAATCAGCCGTTTTCCAGAGTTTGTAGACCGTTCTCCAGCGTTTGGAGATCGTTCTCCCTTCGTTCGGAGAACTGCTTCATAAACTGCATTCACAGGAGAACTGTGTTCTCCGAGAATGCCGGAGAACTGAGCAGCGATCTATTACCGCTGGTTCATAAACGGACACCTAAATTTCTAACTCTTCAAAAACGCCCCAAAGCGTTAAAAACGTTCCCCAAACACCCTATGCCTGGCTTTTAGGCATTTTATAGGCGCTTTACAAACGTTGAAACCGCACTACAAACGCCTATAATAAACTCTAATGGTATTAATGCCCCGCAAACCCTTGCCAGGCGTTTGAGGAGCATCACCATAGACTTGAATGGGAGGCGTTGAAAGGCTTCAACTCCTCCTGACTTGATATGAGGCTTCAAGTTTGAATTGACATGATGCAAACACTTCATGTTTTGCTAATGTGAACAGCACTGTGTGCTACCCATAATATCATTTTCATAGGTGTTTGAGGAGTGTTAAAAACGCCCCTCAAACACCTGCTTTCAAAGCTAGTGTGAACTAAGTCTTGATCATAAACTTTTATATGTATTCCATGAGATAATCTGTATACTGGAAATCTGTATACTGCTATTCACTTAACACTATCACAGAAATCTCCTTAAAAAAATATTTTATTATCCTGTATATGGTAATTCTTTAGTGTTAATGAAAATTATTTTCATTTCCATCTTCTTCTGGGTCATTGATTTTTTTTAAAGAGGAATACTGTGCTAATTAAATTTCTGGTAACATTTTCCAACATGTCCCTTTGGAAACCTTCATCTGAACATTCGACATTGGAAAGCAGTATAATAACAAACAGAAAATTGAACGATTGTTCCAAATACAGGTATTTTTGTCTGATTTTCTAAAAATGTGTACTAGGCTTAAGAACAGGAAATGTGTTCAATGCCACCAATCAGCATCAGACCTGTTTTGAAAATATTCATCTGATTGGTGGCTGTGTGAAAATACATCCAGTTCCAGTCAATACAAATAAATGTAAACTCTGATGCTCAAACCATAAATTCCAGTGCAAATTGAATGAATATTTGTGCTGTGGGAAAGTCCCATTCTGACACTTTGATGGAAGATGCCCAGCCAGGAAATCATAGCTCTATGATTAAGCCCCAGTTGGGATAGAGACTGTCACTGTTGTGTCTGTGGATGGTTTTTACAATAAAACAAGGACATTTGCAATATATGGAGTGCAGCGGCCTTTCTTTCTGTTTTGTTGTGCTGCCTCCGCAGTATATGGGAAATGTGGCTGTATTTGTGTATACAGCCTGTACTATTCTTTAGTTAATTGATTTTGGTTATGCTGCCACCTTGGACCATTTTTCGCATTGCATGTTATTTTCTGTCATTTCCTTCCCTTTTTTGTGATGTAATTTCCTTTTCCTATGTGTGGACTTCTGTAATTCTTCCTCCTCTCAAGACTCACATTGAGATTAGGAAAGCCAATACTCATTCTGCCCACATAAAATGCTTGAATTAATCCTACCACATCTTGTTGTATTCTGCATACAGTTAAGACATTAGTGGATGCCAAGCGTTTGATGAGTTCAGCTATCTTCTGAAGAGTCTCTGCAGGGATATGCTATACAGGCCAGGCATAGAAGTCTCAGGAAGGGATAGTCACTATAACAACAATTGGAGTCAGAATATTTGTGATGTAGAACTATAGGTAAAACTTTTTTTTGGATAGAGTAAGGGAGAGTTATAACAACACCTGTCAGATTTTTTTCACCATGTGTGTCCCATTGGGGAGATTTCCCTTCACTTTCTGTCCCATAGCCAAACAAAAAGTGAGAAGAAATCCATGCAAATGAAAGGTAATTCCTTGGGAACCCCCAGGCCACCAGAACTACAGTCCGTGTTGGAAGATGTCCCCTCTATTAATTTTTTTTTTTTACTTTCAATTCCAATTATAATGGTAAACAGGACAAACAGAGAGGGTGATTCTCCTTAATGGGGACAAAGATCGCAATAGAAGCGGACAAGCTTTCTAACCCTTCTGCCCTATTTGCAAAAACTTAAAAAAACGTTTTGACTTTAGTTATACTTTAACTATAATTGACCCTATAATTTTTGGAAAACCTTTAACATCATTGAAGCATGAGCTTTTGTACAAAGTCAAATAGTTGACCCTACACTTTCAGGAAAGAGTTAAACCCTACATTTTTAAATTCAGTGATTTAGACCTCTCAGCTTGTTAACCACTATAGAGCCTAGAGCTAGTTGAACTCTGATTCTTAATCTCAAATAAGCCATCTCTAAACAGATTGCTTATTATGGAAGAAGCTGTCAATGATAAAGCTTAAATATATACTGTATATACCTGTATCTCCTTTAACAACAAGCCTTTTAGTGACAATATGCACTAGACCCCTACTTGGGGACTTTCCATGTTGTAATTTGTTGTGTTCTGAATATTCCACTTCTACCTCCATCTGTCATTTACACTCGTTTAAATATCCAAGTTTTAGTACTTTAGATACATATAGTAATACTATTGTGATCTGGTACACAGGGTGATGTACCTTCATCCCTAATACACAGATATATACGGTAACTGAATATAACAGATGTACTAATTGAACTGTCCATGGGACTCAAATAAGGCACATCACTAACAATGACAAAGTAACCTAAAATTACATTAACTGTTTATTGATACAAAACCATAAAAAAGAGACTTGTTAAAAACATTTTATATGTCCCAGTATGCTAAACAGAAATTATAACATCACATAGATAATCATTTAGATAATATATGTATTCAAGCCAGCTAATTCCATGGATGTTCTCATAACTGTTCCAGTGAGTGGAAGAGTGCATAACATTTCTCAATGCATTTCATGAACTTTAATTCACTTCATTAGGAGTAAATGCACATAACAAATTATTTTGTCATGAGCATTTTTTTAACATGTACCTCCACTTGAGACATCCTTTCATGGTGTGTCACCCACCCAGGAAAGAGGCAGCTTCTCCTTGTTCCGAGCTCTGGTCCTGTGATATTTCAGATGACAGATGAAGACAGAAAGTAGGGCAGCCCACCCTCACTCCCAGCCCAAACCTGAATTGAGAAGGAGGTATGTTCTCAACGGATGTTCCCACTCCCTGCAGTCCTCCACCCTATAGTAAGCTGCCATTGGAGGGAGGAGAAGGAACAATTTTCCTACCATCTAGCCATATTCCTGCTCTACAGAGGTAACACTGTCAGTCATCAGGTAGCCAGTAAACTGAGCCCAGAACTCAGATTTCTGGTAACCTAAGTGAAAAGTTGGCATCTACAGGCTAAAGATAGCAAGTACCCAGGTATGTTCAATCCAACTATATATATATATGTACAGTTATGGCCAAAAATATTGGCACCCCTGCACTTCTGTCAGATAATGCACCACTTCACCCAGAAAAGTGTTGCGAATACAAATGTTTAGGCATTCTCAATTGTTTGTATTGGTATGAAACAAAAAAGTGAAGAAACAAAAAGCCAAATCTGACACATTCCACGCAAAACTTCAAAAATGGACTGGACACATTTATTGGCACCTTCTAAAAATTTTTAAGAAATAACTGCATTCCAAGCTTGTGATGCTCCTGTAATTTGTAATAAAACTCACCTGTATCACTTAACAGGTGCTGACCATATAGAAATCACACTGCCAACCAGTTAAAATGATGGAAATTGGACTCAGCCTTTCTGTTGTGTCTCTGTGTGCCAAATGGCTAATCTCCCTGGACATTGACAAAAGAGAAAAATTTATCAAAAAGATTGCAACAAAGGATTGTTCAAATGGCGGCTAAAGAACCTCAGTCAACTTCCAGACAAATTCAAGCTGACCTTCAGGCACAGGGTACAATTATGTCAGCTCACACTATACGTTGTCATCTGAATGAAAAGGGACACTATGGTAGGAGACGCAGGAGGACCCCATTGCTGACACAGAAACATAAAAAAGCCAGACTGGAGTTTGCCAAAACTTACCTGAGAAAGTCAAAATTCTTTAAGGAGAATGTGCTGTGGACAGATGAAACATAATACAGATTTTTAGTAAAGCCCATTATTCTACTGTTTTCAGAAAAAGCAATGATGCCTTTAAAGAAAAGAATACAGTCCCTACAGTCAAACATGGTGGAGGTTCACTGATGTTTTGGAGTTGCTTTGCTGCTTTAGGCATTGGATGTCTTGATCGTGTGTATGGCATTATAAAATCTAAAGACTACCAAAGCATTCTGGGGTGCAATGTAGGACCCAGTGTCAGAAAGTTGGGACTCTGTCAGAGGTCATGGGTTTTACAACAGGACAATGACCCAAAGCACACAACAAAAAGCATCCAGAAATGGCTTGAGACAAAGTGCTGGGGAGTACTGAACTGACAAGCAACGAGTCCATATCTCTATCCCATAGAACACCTGTGGAGAGATCTCAAAACAGCAGTTGGGAAAAAGAATCCTTCCAACCTGAGAGACCTGGAGCAGTTGGCGAAAAAAGAGTTGTCCAGAATTCCAGTAGAGAGGTGTAAGGAACTCATTGATGGTTACAGGAAGTGATTGATTTCAGTTATTTTTTCCAAGGGATGTGCTACCAAATATTAAATTGAGAGTGCCAATAATTTTGTCCAGTCCATTTCTGGCGCTTTGCGTGGAATGTGTCAGATTTGGTTTTTTGTTTCTCCACTTTTTTGAGTCATACCAGTACAAACAAAAGAAATAAACATGAGAATGCCTAAATATTTGTTATTGCAACAATTTTCTAGGTGAAGTGGTGCATTATCTGACAGAAATGTAGGGGTGCCAATATTTTTGCCATGTCTGTATATAAACCCTAACTGGCTTACATTTGCTCTACTAAAGTAATGTATATCATAAACAATTATTTAAAAAATATATTGTTTTCGCCCTTTTTGCATCTGAATGCTGCTGATCTCTGGCCACTTTGTCACCATTCAATATGTACACGTGCTCCTTTGACTGATTCACATAATTGTTCAGAATGGATTTCCTGACAATAGTGCACTGGAATGTGTATTTGAATGGCTTCTTGTAGTCTCCATTATGAGTGCCTTTGACAGGGTGACAACACATACACACACTTGGGAGGCAGTTGTCACCCTATAACATGAAGTCCCTGAATAGAAATCGCCATGGCAGAATCAACAGATACTATTTTTTTTTAAGATATGTTTATTGGTATTATCAATAAACTTATATAAGCGTAATAACAATCAAAACAGTCATAGGTCTCTAATGTCTCTTTACAGCAAGTTATTGTAGGTGTAGTAAAGCCTATAATGGACACAAAACACAGTCACAATAGAAAACTGTTAGAATAAATGCGCTACATGGAGTGATCATGATCCTGGAACCAGAGAAACATGTATGTGGAGCTGAAACCCATCAACCCAATATTTTATCAAAGGTTTATATAATAGCAGATTGTCAATAATCAGTTTCTTCCAAGTTTCAATAGATAGGGAGGAGGATCCTTTCCATATTAGAAGAATCATCTTCCTGGCGTAAAAGTTGAGTATATGTTGTATAACAGTTTGGTATGTTTTGAAATGGGTAAATCTAGGAGACATAATAGGCAAGTTATGTATTGTGAAATATTGGGAAGTCGCAGAGCTGAGAAGATAGTCATTGACCCAAAGTCTGAAATTTGATTTAAATTTACATGTGAAAACCTACATATATGATATTTTATTGTATAGTTTAGATCTGCTTTGACAATTTGCACAGAATTAATTTTTAGGCTCCATGCACACTGGGTGTTTTAATAACGCTGGTAGTATTAGCTGTGTAGTTTTCAGCGGTTTTTAGCGTTTTTGCATTAGTGTTTAGCGGTGTTTTTCAGCATTTTTTTTTTACCATGAAAAAATTTTTTTTTTTTGCTCAAAAACAGATCAAACATGCCGATTTGCTGTGTTTTACCGCATTTTGCTACGTTTTTCGGAGTTAAAAGCATTTTTCCAGCTAAAAACCTCTAGAAACCCACTAGTTCTGTTTTTTTTTTTCAACAAAAAAACGCCCATGCCAAAAAACACTGATTACAGCCTATGTGTGCATGGACAACATAGGATAACATGCTGGGGAGTTTACTGGCTGTAGAAAAAAAAGTCAAAAACAGCAGCTGTAAAACATCAAGTGTTCATGAGGACTTAAATGTATGATAAAGATTAGACACTTCCTGACAGCAGCTCGATACATCATCACCAGATGTTGGTGTTAGCCTTAACTTCCTAAACCTGAACCTTTGACTGCCTGGGCTTGTGAAATGAACAACACTGAATCTATGAAAAGCATGATTACAAGAGATGAGGACAAATCTGAATCTCACAGCCTTATGTGGACAGTCTGGACTTATTTCCGATATTCTTTTAATATTGCTTCCTTTATTTGTACTAGGCTTTGAATGCATACTTACTTCCAGGATCCTATTATGAGGACATGCCTTTTTACTGCCCTTCATTGGCCCTTTTTCACCTTCCCCCTACCCCTACCCCTCTCCTTCCTCCTCTTTTCCTCTCTTTTCTGCTCCCTTCCCTCCCCCCTTCCCCCTGCCATTTTTTTTTCTTTCTCTCCTCCCCACTTTCTTGTTTATTTCTCTCTATTCTCTTGATATTCTTTTCCCCATGAGTTGTCACATTTTTGGACCCACCATGTCACATTATCCTGCACACAGAGGTGGTTTTACTACTGGACACCTACATATGAACACCTTATCTCCTCTATATTATAGAGGAGAACCCTGTTGTTTTCTGTCTGTCTAGTTTATATTACTGTACCCAGTATGTATTTTGTTAATTCCGGCCATGAGGATTGTTGTCTTTCATCTTTCTTCTATATGCTTCGACCAAAATGTTGTGGGTCTTACTGGCCTTAATGTATATCATTTATATATACGAGTATGTATATGTTTTGTCTTTTATGACTATGTTTTGGTCCATCAAAGACATTGTTCTTTTCTACCTCAATATTTGAAAAACTTAATAAAAAGAGACTAAACATAAATATACGGTAAAGAATATCATCTCTTAGCGCACCGTTTATAAAGTTTCCCTGAAATCAAGTTGTTTCATTTTGCCTGATTTTGCTAACTTTTCAACATATTTTCAGACTAGTTAAAGCCAAACTACAGGCAAATTTTATTTTAAAAGATACAATAATAAAACCAGCTTTTCCTGGAAAATTTATATTCACTCCACTGCAGTACTTTTTTTCTGCCACTAGATATGCTCAGTCTGAATGGCTAGCACTATTTAACCTCTTCCTCTTAGCCCTGATCATTCTGGACCAGGGGCGGACTGACCATTTGGAAACTCGGGCACTGCTCGAGGGCCTGGGGTCAGTAGGGGGCCCCATGAGATGCCCCTGGTACCTTTTTCATAGGCTTTTTTGAGTTTTCGCAAGGACACAGATCCCCTATTGCCCGGGGGCCCCATGAGTTGTCAGTCCGCCCCTGTTCTGGACCTGCAACATCACAATGACAAGTACATCTCTGTCACTTTTTTATCCTATCAGCATGCTTCTTGTCATCACTTAGACTGATTGACTCCTTGTACAGCTTCTTCTCAAACTCCAGTCCTTCTGTACATGGACTAAAAGAGGCTGATACTGGGTCAAATGGAGTGGTGATGCATTAAATTAAGTATTATTGATTACAGAGCTGCATTTCATTTTACATTTTTCTATTTTTATAGCTTCCCAACGCTTAGTTTTAAAGCATATTTTACTTTTCTTCTAAAGATGTGAAAGTTAAATGTCAAAGCGCAAGTTAAAAACAGCACCCTGCACTACAAGGCTAAGTGTAAATACTGTGATGTTCCTTTCTCATTCCTGAACACTTTCAATTAAAAAAAAAAAAATCACTTGCTGTTGGTGTAGTATAGGATAGTGGATTACTAGTGGATTACTGGCAGGAAGTTCACACAAAAAAACAAAAAAATCTTTTCTACACCTGTTATTACTATCTTTACCATTACAGTTCATTCGTGCCTAGTGGTCAAACCAAAGCTTTCCAGCTGAACTTTGTAGCTACATTTTGTAGCTATACCTTTAGAAGCATGCTGAAAGGTGACTGAACAATTTGCTCTTGAGTAATCCAGCAATCAATTAAACAGCTCACAGTAATATAATAGACTAGTTATCAACTAAATCTGGCTTCAGAATTTCCCAAGTGGAAAGACAGTAAGGTGACACTTTATTGGAAGTGTCATCCAGCTAATTTTCAAGAAAAAGAAGACCAATTTGCAGAGGTCTATTCTTCATTAGAACAACATTTAGCTGAACATCAAGAGTACTGAAATTTAGCTAACGAAAGTGAAAAAAGAATGATTAATCTCTGTTCAGCCTAAAAGGAAAAATATGCTGGTGTATACACATATTATTTAAAACGCAATCAGTCTGACTCCATACTGGGCAACTGGCTACGTAATTTGACAGTGAGCCTAAGACAATTCAGTTCAAATTAGATCAAGAAGCTCTGACTAGCAATTTAGTGAAGATCCTACAAATTTTAAATTACATATTTCAATATTTTTCCTCTTCTGGGATCTTTTCTGAACTTGATCCGCCTAAAGCATTGCCAGTATTTGCTGAAACTCCAGAGGTACAGATTACTATACCCTAAGTGCAAACAGTTATTAAAAAAAATCAAGACAAGTAAACAACAGGGACCCAATGGCTTCACAGCCACTTATTATAAGACATTTTCAGATCTACCTTTTGCTTTATTTCATTGCCTAAGCATGCTCTCTGTTGGAACTTTTTGACAGTTGTGTTCACCATGATATCCAAACCTAAAACAGACAATGATCTATGGTCAAGCTATGTACCTACCACACTTTTAAATATTGAAGTCGAAATCTAGATCCTTGCAACTAGATTTTATTTAGGAATCAAAAATATAGATTGTATTTATGCTATAGTTGGTACCACATCCCAAATATCTAAATAACAACATAACATATGTTTATTTAGGAATCCTATTTGCTAAAGACCAAGTCAGATTTTGCCAAAGACATCAAGCCAGTGACAAATATTAGATGACCCACCTTTTCGAAATAGCTAGGCAGTGCATGGTTCCAGCTATGTTGCTTTCAGTGGACATTAGCAAACCATTTCACATACTTTCTTGGATCTCTTTATTCTATATACTCAGAGGATAGGGCTTAGGGCTCAATATCTTGCTGTTGACAAGGCCTTGTTCTAAACCTCACCATCTTTTCTAAATTATAGTAATTTCTGCTCAGAATTACTGCTTAGCTGACAAAGAACCCATCTGAGATGTCCTCTGTCTCCTTTACTATTTTTTCTAGCAACAGAGCCACTTGCACAACTAATCAACAATAATCCCGTTATTTAGCTATTAGAGGTTGTAAAGTTTCACCATAAATTCTGACTAACTACTGATGGAACCCTATTCTTGGAAAACCTCATAATGTCAATCTCCATTTTGCTTTCCAGTTTGCAATATTATCAGGCCATCACATCAAGTACAAAATACTCAGTATCACTTTCTCCCAGTCAGTGAAATGTCCATTTGATTTCCTTTGGGTAGTCTCATGAATAATATCATACCTTGGTATTTTCCTAAGAAATTCTTAAAACTTGAAGAAAATTTATATGTGGCAAATTACCCCACTTTATTAATGGGGATTTTTTAAGTACTTACTTGTTGTTTCAGTTAAGGTCTATCCCTTATGTTCAGAAACCTCAGAAAACCTCACAAATAGTGCCCTTTTGTATGAGGCGGAGCCAGACACAGAATAACGAGAGTCCATTCTTAATTAAATAAATAGGATAAATGAGGTTTCAAGATGTGCTAAATAGTTTTGTGTAGGCAAAATCAACCACCCACTTAACACCGCTCCATGCAAATTCAACGTTATTACTTAAAGTGGAACTCTAGTCAGAAAATTAAGTCCTGCTAGATCACTTCATGCTAGTCCCTTTGCAGGTATAGCTATGTAAACAATTAAAAATAAGTGCCTATTGCTCTGCACATGTTCAGTTGCTCTTGAAAATGTAGAGGCCGATCTGCTGACAGCGTGAACATTTACTGATGCTCAGGGGCTCTGGGCTTCAGCAAAATGGCAGCCCCTGGCATGAAGGAACAAGAATGATGCTGGAGGCAATTTACAACACACACTAATTTTGGTAGCATAATTATTATTGTGGAATGTATGTTCCTTTCTAAAGAACATTATTATTTATCAAGCTGTTATGGGTAAAGTTCTGCTTTAAATGAAGGGATGCGATTAACTGCTCAGTGAGTCAGTTTTCTTCATACCTGCCTCTCACATTATTTTCGGGCAATACACAGTTGTATCCAATCATGGACAATTTGTCTTCTTTTAATAAAGAATGTTGAAGCTAAACTACATTTACAATCTGATTTACTTAGATGGAATTAGGATCATTCTCCCACTTATGGATCAGTGCAGCATTTTATCTTCCAAATGTAGCATTTCATATACTCTCTAATTAGCAGAAAAGCTCATTACTAGCTTTCACAAGCATTGAACATTGTTGAGAAGATCCCCATATTCCTGGGCTGATTGCATCCATTTATTTCTCTTTGATTACCACCACTGATAGCTCTCTACCTGCATACATACTTTATCTAAGTTGGAGGCTGCCTTAGGCATCTCTTTAATTAGTGAGGAAAGGAATCTTTTTGGGAGGCTGCTAATAAGTAATTCATTAATGCTGGGGCAGTTGAATCCACATGTAAATCTGTCTCTTAGAATGTGTTGTTGGTCTTCTGCAGTCACTCCTTTATAAAAGCAGATTCTTAGCCTGGATTCACACTTCACATTACACATCAAGGCATGTCATAACGCAGATCAACGCTGGTCAACACACACTGATGTTCATTGATGTGCAGCATAATTCGCATTGACATGTGCTGTGATTCCATTGAGTTCAATGGAAAACACATCAGGGCAAAACTCATAAGGGTGAATTCAGGCTTACAGTCTGCTTTATCATGTAGACAAACTCTAGCAATTCTGTCTTCTACAAGCTATTCTGAGGGCTTTTTAGACTAGGGACTTGTTTTTCCAGTAATGTTCCTATTCTACAATGTGAATTACAATTAAGCCATGGAAATATAACTTTACACTTTACACCACATCCATGTTTATTAAGCTACACCACTTTCAACTCTGCCATATGAAAAATATCCCTAATTTTTTGGCCATACCATTATAGTGTTATCTTACTATAGTGCCTCTCTATTACTAATTGTTACTTTTTACTTTGAAGTTACCATCCTTAAAAAAAGAAGTACTGCACAGAAGTACACATGCACTCCTCCAATGGACCAGCATATCACCCAGTATTAGAAAGAGCTGTGTAGGTGACTGGGGCACAAGGCTCCACACATAGATGCAAGGAGAGCTGCAGGGCAATGCATTTGCAAAGTAATTCTTAAAATATTTGAAACAAAATATTCACAATTTATAAGTTCAGTTTGGAACATAAGAAACAGAAAAAAACTTTTCTTGCAAATGCTGCTCTTGCAGCAAAACATCCATGTTTAGCATATTTGTGCATCATAGGCAGTTCTGTACTGGAATGGTAAGTCAGTGGTTCCCAAACTTTTGCAGGTCCTGACACACCACAATGATGGTTAAAATGTTTGTGACACAATCTCTTGTAAATTATGAACGTCTGTCTTTTTTATAACAGAACAGACTTAATTGCCCTGCAAACCAACAGAGAGTATATCAAGTATTATTGTCATTTGTGCAACATATTATTACATTGAAATGTTTTGCAGGCTCTTTTATTCTACAAATTGCAAACCAGTGGGGAATATCATATCAACTATTCTTGCTATTTATGCAACAAATCCCACTGAAACATTTTGCTGGCTCTTGTGTAATGAAACAGAACAGACTTATCCCAACAAACCAATCAAGAAATACTGTTTTACTCATTATTTTCCTACTTATGCTCCAGCAAAGCGGGGTTCCTTTCTAAATAAAGGGCCAGTTCACTTTCCTTCAGATTTCAGGAGTAGGGTGCATTGGTGCCAGACTGTAGCAAGTGGGAGTAAATAAATATCCTGACATCAGTGGTCAATGGCAGTTTACAATGCCCAAGGCTCAGTGGTTGGTGGGAGTGAAAAATATTCCCTAGGGCTGGTGATCAGTGTAAAAAGTGAACCAGCGCCTGTGGTCAGTGGGGGGATATTGTCTCATCAGTGTCAGTGGGAGGATTGCTGTCTCATCATTGGTATCAGTGAGAGAAACTTGTGTATGAGTGGGATGAATAGTTTCCTTGTGTTGATTTCAGTGGGAGGAAAAGTATCCCATCACTGGTGTCAGTGGGAAAATAGTGCCCCCATCACTGATGTCATTGGGAGGAATAGTTCCTCATCGCTAGCATCAGTGGGAGGAATAGTGCCTCATCACTAGTGTCAGTGGGAGGAATAATTGCCCATCAATGGTTTCAATATGACAAACAGTGTGCCATTGTTGGTGTCAGTAGGGGCAATTGTGCCCCATTGTTGATGTTAGAAAGAATAGTTCCCCATGAATGGTTTCAGTGCACTGTGTGCTCTCACCACAGAGAGTTGTTTATTTTGGGCAGCATATATGTGGCCTCTCAGCGGGTGGTCTTCAACACCAAGAGGCCTCAAAATAAACAACTCTCTGTGCTAAGAGCATGTGCCCTGCGCACACCCAGCAAGCACATCAGCGGGGACCGGAAAGCTCCAGAAGCATACTAGAGTTTGGGAGCTTTCCCCTCATGTAACTGCTGTGACAGCTAATCACAGTGGTCACATGACCCAAATGCCCACTTCCACCTCCGGGCACTTTAAAGCTCTTAAAGGGCCAGGAGGTGGCATAGGGAAGGGGTTAAACTGACAACATACTGCCTCTGCTGTAGTCCTTTCCAGTTCACTTCTTCTGGACTACAGTAGACCCCTTTCTTTTCCTAATCCTCATACACATAGAGGAGGTGTTCTGTAGTCAGACGTTAAAGATATTATTTCTTGAAATGTTAGTGCAGCAAAACCAGTTAGGCACTCATTGAATTTCTGGCAGGATCAAAAGTCATCTTTCTGTAATTACAGAGTTGATAAATAGACAGAAAATGGGAGAAATGTGCATGTTTTGCAGAAATGTGCTAAAAATATTTTTTGGCCAGACATACAGTATAAGTATATGTTATATAACATCACGGTCTCCATTGCTTCATGAAAATGTTTTTATACAAATTTTTCTGTTAGTAGACTTAGTCACTTTGCTCATTACATGCAAAATTATAGTCTCTACAAAATCCGCCCTCCAACCCACTTACACTCACCTTCACAGTGCCTACTTGTGTCTCCTTCCTCTGCTTACAGCCACTGCAAAATACCACGTGTGAGCTCCACTGATTGTTGTTGCAGTTTACACAGGATTTTTGAAGTCGCTGTCCTTTGTAATGAGACCATGTTGACTGGCCACTAGGCCAGAGTACTGTATCATGGAAGGAGGTCACATGCTCCCACATACATGGAAGTATCGGGTATTTTGCAGTGGTGAAGGAAGGAGCAGTGGGGGGGTCACTGCAAAGGTGAGTACGAGTGGGTTAGACTGTACACTTTACAGATGCTGTCACTGCGCCCATTCATACCATAATTTAGAGAATTTTATATTTATCCTGCTGTAAGATAATTTGCCACCTAGAATGTGCATAACGCAGGTTGAAGACCTTTGATGTAATGAACCAAGGGTTGTATATTCTAGAGAAGAAATTATCTTGTGTCATCTGCTCTATGAGTGATTATCATAGGGTAAGCCCCAACATGTTTCTACTAAATTTCTGCTTGCTTTGGAGATACTGATGAGATCAAGTACATTAGTCAGAAGACATAAATAGAGAATAAGTATAATTATGAGACAACACAATGAAATAATTTCACCAAGCAGAAAAATAAAATCAGCAGCAACTGTGAGTCAAGCATCCTTCATCATGCTCTAACATCAGCAATCAGAAACTGCAAAGCTCACAACATGATCTGCAATTAAATCACTTCACTGGGGATAACTCACAGCAGTATTCTGGATGGAAACTTAAAACACCCCCACAGTGAACACATAAGTGAAAAATGTATTTTAGGAACCAAATATTGTGTGTTTTTGTAGTGGAACATTGTACATGGTTACTTTGACGGGGATAGACAAATTAAAGGGTTAAAGTAGCCAAAGATGGATCAAAATCTCAGCTAAAACCGGCTAAATTTTGATCTGTGTATGGCCCTCCCTGTTCCTTGGAACTTCTGGCGAATGAACAAGTTGGAAAACATTTGTCAATCAGTTGTTGCAGCCACTGATCAGTGTATTTTGACAGTGCAGATCCTGATGTCAGAATACACATAGAACGCCCCCAAAAATTAATTTCCAGCTTGTGAGACTGGCTCAGTGATTGTCTTAGAACTCTGCACTAAGATACATGTCAAAATTTAGGCACCCCTTGTAATAGAAATGTATATTTTGGTTAATAATTTCTAATGGGATGCAGATTCTTTCCATGTAAAGTTCATCAGCCGATCATAATGACCCAGTCACTCAGAATGAATCAGAATGAGTATGCCATCAGTCTGGTGAAACAAACAGCTTAGGAATGATTTCAATTTATATAAACAGGAAAAAATACTTTTTTTCTGCAGTAATTTGTTCAGATTCATTCTACAATATAATAAGATGCTGGTTCTGTGTGCATTTGATAAGGACCCAAACAGTAAGGGTTGCTTCACACTGGAATCACACAGGAACGCATGCCACATTCCTGTGAGATTCCCACTCATTCCCGTGCAATTTTGCAGGCCATACAAAATGCACCAGAATGCAGAAAATGTAGCTCATGCACTACTTTTAAAAATGAGCCAAACCAAATCGCATGGCACAGTGGAACAATGCAACTTAGTGTCCACAAATGTCTGTTTGTGATCTGAGTTTTGGGTGCTGGTGTTCTGGTGTGAACTGACTCTTAGAATTTGTTTGTTTTTGGCAGGCTTTAACATAAGTGGTGTGTTTTGCAACATTATTATTTGAGAATTTGCCAGAACCTCTAAGGCAGGGGTCTCCAAACATTCCAAACAAAGGGCCAGTTTACTGGCCTTCAGACTTTAGGGAGGCCAGATTGTGGCCAGTGGGGGTAGAAAAAGTCACAGTCCTGGCATCAGTGATTGGAAACTGCCTCAGGCATAGTGTTTAGTTGCATAGTGCCTTTGGTCAGTAGGATGAGAAATAGTGCCTCATCTCTGATGTCAGTGAGAAGAACAGTTCCCCATCACTGGTGTCAGTGGATGAAATAGTGCCCCATCATTGCTGTCAGTGGGAGGAATAGTGCCCCATCATTGGTGTCAGTGGATGGAAGACTGCCCCATCATTGGTGTCAGTGGGAGAAATAGAGCCCCATCACTGCCATCAGTGGAAGGAATAGTGCCCCATCATTGGTGTTAGTGGATGAAATAGTGCCCCATCATTGGTGTCAGTGGGAGGAATAGTGCCCCATCATTGGTGTCAGAGGATGGAATAGTGCCCCATCATTGGTGTAAGTGGGAGTAAGAATGCCCCATCACTGGTGTCAGAGGATGGAATAGTGCCCCATTATTGGTGTCAGTGGGGGGAATTATGCACCGCTGTTGATGTCAATGTTAGGAATAGTGCCCCAAGGGCCTGATAAAAGCTAGCAAAGGGCCACATCCGGCCCTCAGGCCGCAGTTTGGAGACCACTGCTCTAAGGTATTTAAGAAACTGGGACCTGTTGATATTCACTTCAATTAATTTGGAATTCAGTCAAAAATATGTCATTTTTTGAGTCTTCATTTTTCACGGGACACTGGAATAAAATATTTTCTGTAGCCTTCACATTTTTAAAGATATCCTATAAGTGATATTCACTGAAAGTTCATCTGGTTAGGCCCAAAAGTTTTTCATTGGTTGACTTTCCATAGCTAGCATTCTGGATTCATGCTGTGCTATAAATGCCGGAGCTGCCAGAACTTTAGAACATGTCTTTGTCTAGAAAAGTAGACTCCCTTAGCTATTAATTTAGGGGTAAAACAAAAATGTGGGACTGCATAACAATGTTGACTTCTTACCCAGCTCTCCCATATGATAATATTCGTCAGAAAATATTGAATCAATAGCAACTGGTTGGAAAATTCTATCACACAAAATCAGTTCTTCTTCCAAGGTTGGTTGGTCAATGGATATCTGAAGAGGCCGCAGGCTGAACCATATGAACATAAGTGGATCTATAAATAATTTATATTTTTAAAAATAAAGATTCTGCCAAAGATCATTCAGCGCCACAGGTATGCTATTTTCTAATATAGCTAGAAAACTGACCTCTATGCACCGCTCTGATTAAGTTTCACTTTGTTACCAGGGTACTGACTTTGCTGACTTCTTCACACCAACTTGCCTGCACCGTCCAAAAAGCCACTAAAGTGTTCTCATTGAACTGGAATGTGGAACTTAGATCAGAAAACAGAGGAGTTAAATAACAAGCTAGCAGCAGATGGACAAAAAGGTGCATAAAGAGCGGAGGGGGGTGGCTAAAAAAAGTAATAGGATCATGTGTTTGATTTATAGACTTAATTGTTTAAACTGGCTAATTACAAAATGCAAAATGGCAATTCCAGAGGAGTCAAATGTTTGCAATGGTCCATGGTCTTCTGAGAAAATGTAACATGTAAATAGCTAAGATTTGCTAGCCCAGTCCTTATACATTATTTTAAAATGTTGTTAACAATGGAACAATAGCAAGTGTAGTTATCATATGAACCACCTGTTCTATATCTGAGCATTTATCCCCAGACCTCAAGCTAATACAAGCTAATACAAGAAACAATTATCTGCAAATTAGTTGAAAATGGTGCAATAAAACTACTTCTTGTGTAGATATCTTTGGCTTTTATTAGAAGTTGACAGATGGCCTCTTGAGTTTTTCCTTAAGACGCCTCCGTGTAGATGATCAGGGAAAACCTGCAGCACAAAGTAATCTAGTGTCCCTAGTATTGCCTTATCAGCTAGAGCCATAGGGATTGATTCACTAAAGGCAAGTTACATTTTTAAGGGAATATTCCTATTGCTTAGTGAATGAGGTGAAGTTCTGCTGACTTCCATCATTTAACCACTTCCCGCCCGGCCAATAGGAAAATGACGGCCGGGTGGGATTCTCGTCAATCCAGGTGGGCATCATATAATATCCTTCCCAGATCACGCCTTGTGCGTGCCCGTGGGGCCGCGCTGCAGTGAGATCTGTATCCGGCTGTGTACATCGGACACAGCTGATGACAGATCTGTGTACCGGCCCGTTGCCAGTACCATATGACCTGCTGTGACCAATCACAACAGTTCACATGACAGTTGTAAACAGTGGATGGCTTCCTTTCATGCCATCCATTGTATACAAGTGTGTCTAGCTGTGAATGGTCACAGTGATCACATGCACAAGCTAGGCCAATCATGCCATGTGATTAGCCATGGCCAATCACAGCTAATAACAACAAAAAGACCTGAATGAATCGATTTCATTCAGTTAAATGCTTGCTTATAGCAAAGAAATTCTTTGCTATAAGCAATCAAATTGTGTAAAAAAAAAATACTGATCACTTCCCCAAAGTAGTTCAATGGTACTATGGTAACATTATACCACTTTGGTCATAGTGTAATATGAAAAGAAAATCTTAAAAAAAGAGAAAAAATGTAATACAAAATAAAAAAATAATAAAATAAAAAGAAATTGAAAAACATTTTTTTTTTCGTATTGTCACCAGTCAGTGTTCCTGATCACCTCACACCAGTTATATGATGATGCTGTACTGCACTGGTGACAGTATGTAAAAAAAATTGTGAAAATATTTTTTTTAATTTCTTCTTTTTTCCAACAAATTGTGACACAAAAATTACAACTTCAAAAAACTCTTATGAAATATGTTGGACTGTCTACTTTGCAAAAAGAGGTCATTTGGGGGATATCTACTGTTCTGACATTTTTGGGCCTCAAGAAATTAGATTGGCTGTTAGTACTTCAGGATTGATCAATTTTCAGATATATCCCATAGTTTGTGAACTCTATAACTTTCCTACAGACTAAATAATAAATACTGATTTGGGTTATTTTCACCAAAGAAATGTAGCAGAATATATCTTGGCCTAAATTTATGAAAAACAATTATTTATTTGCAAATTTTTATAACAGAAACATAGAAAAACGTGTTTTTTTTTCAAAATTTTTGGTCATTTTTTGTTAATTTAGCAAAATATAAAAAACCCCAGTGGTGATTAAATACCACCAAAAGAAAGCTCTAGTTGCGTGAACAAAATGCTAAAAATGTAGTTTGGGTACAGTGTTGCATGACTGCACATCTGTCATTCAAAGTGTGAGAGCGCTGAAACCTGAAAAGTGGCGGCCTGGACAGGAAGAGGGTAAAAGTGCCTGGCATTGAAGTGGTTAATCATGTGAAAACAAAAATACTTTTTTTTCTCTTGCTTGTGATTGGGTTTTCTTTGAAAAGTAACTTTTTACCACATTCATGAAGCTAAGGGAAAATTCATTTGCAGAGTGAGCAGCCTATTTGCCTTTACTAAGTCAAACTCATATATCCATTCATTAAACAGCCTATCAAGCTTCAATAATAGCTTGTTAAGTTTGGGATTTCTCTTCCTACGTTGTACCTTAACAGATATTTTAATTATATCAACAAAGCTGGGATTTTGTGGCCTTTATACAAGGTTGTATTTTAAGAAAATTAAACAAAAATAATACAAAAAATAATAATACAGAAAAATAATATAAAAAAGTTAATTAGCCAAGTCCTAATAGGGAAGGAGCCCACCAAGTGATAATGTTGCTAGGCTTGGAGGGTTCAAATATCCCTAATGCTTACGCAAGCCCAGAGAAACTTTGTTTTACAGAGAAGAGCCTTTTCAGATTATGACATCAATATCATCTTAAAAATCTGATGTAAAATAAACATATATAATAGAAAGTTTATCCTTTTTAAGTTGAATAAGGATGAGATATTTCATATTAATATTTGCATTCTTCTTGTGAGCCAGCGGTTGGAGCTTTGAGGTCCTTTCGTACGCGTTTTTCAGACATCCCCCCCCCCCCCGCAGAACACAATAGCAGTGCAGAAGGCAGTCAGTGTTGATGGGGAAATCAAGCGTCCCACAGTGGAAGGAAAGTAAATCAAATTGTCCATAGACTGCTTAAACTATACAGTTCACAGTACTTTCAAAAAGGTGAGAGTGGTGAATTCTTGTGATTTTTGCCCGTTTTTTAAAAGTAATTCCATTTGTTGCACAGATGACATTTACTTCCTGTTTTTGATTAAATACATAAATGAAATGGTTTACCTCTAACAATGGGATACGTGCAACACAGTATTACAGGAAAACCATGAACATAAAGTGGCTTGTTCTGTGGCATGTTGCAAAGACCACAGTATTCCCTACTTACTCTCTACTTAGCAATGAACATACTGTATGTCCGAATTTCCTTTTACAGGTCAGGTATAAATGTATCTGATTTTGAGGGGCGTGGTCTGCCGCGGCTGGATGATGGCCGCTTAGAGTGAGAGCTCCCGCCGGCCGGATCCCTCTACACCGCCTTACGGAGGAGCGGGGTGAGTGAGTGCTGTCTCACTATGGGGAAGTCGGACCGGACATCAGCCGGTGCCCGATCACGATCCCCACGGAGCCAGGGAATGCAGGGGCGGCATATACAGGAGCTCTTCCGCTCCCAGCAGCAGAGGGAAAGGCCGCAGTCATCTCCTTCTCCCTCTGCATCCCCCTCGCCCCCTCCCTCTGCTGCCACTGATGTAACAGCTCCCTCCTGCTCTGCCTTGTCGGCTGCTCCGGACACAGTGCCACACCATGACATCCATCCTGCATCCCAATCCCTGTCCTTAAGGGATCTTCATGCAGTGGCAGCAGACATCAAGGCCACCCTGTCTGCCACGCTCACTAATGCCCTAGGAGATTTAAGGGAGGATATAAGGGCCATGGGCTCACGCATGGAGCAGGTGGAATCCACCTCCAGGCAAAACAAATCTGCCATTTTAGACATACACCAAAAATCAGTGAGGCACACTTCTACTATCAGAGAACTTTGCAGACATGTTGAGGATCTAGACAACCGTGGCCGCAGACATAACATTAGAATACGTGGTCTCCCAGAATCAGTGGAAACTAACGATATCCCCAATGCGGTAATGGCCATATTTAATGACCTCCTTGGTCGCCCGCCAGCAACCCCAATTGACATCGAACGTGTACACAGAGCGACCCGCCCTAGGAGGGGAGACGCAGACCCACCCAGGGATGTCATTTGTTGCCTTGTAAGTTTCCCGCTCAAAGAGGATATCCTCAGATGTGCTAGAGGCAGAAGGCATCTTTCATATGAAGGCGCAGACTTACAACTGTTTCAAGACTTATCCAGCATTACCCTACAACAACGCCGTGCATTACGTCCCCTTCTGGACATGCTCCGATCACGTAACATCACTTATAGATGGAGGTTCCCGTTCTGCCTCTCTGTACAAGCTAACGGACAATCATGCAACCTGAGATCCCCTGAAGAATTGCCATTGTTTTGTTCCTCCCTGGACATACCTTTGATTGACCTACCTGACTGGTACAGCTCCATAAGATTGCCACCAGTTCAGGGACCGGGATCGGTGGACAGTGCTATGGATTGGCATGCTCAATCTAACCGTAGAGGTCGGATGCCTCCGACGACTCCTCCGAGACTCCCCACAGGGGGCGCAACAGCCATCCTCAGCCCGACGGCCTCTCCTGCACATAGGAAGCCGCGGCGCGAAATCTAATAGTCCGGAATCCACACACAGCAATACCTTTTCGGCGCATGTTTTCGCCAGGTTTCTATATTTTGCCAATTCCACGAACGCTTTCTTACAGTTTTGCCACGAAAGTTCCAGTTACCTCTTTGTGCACTGATCAATGCCTGTTGAACTTACACTTTGCGACACATACCTCTTCTCCACCAGGATGACATCCTCTGCTCTACAGAACTTACATACAGTTATGGCCCTGTATACACTTAAAGGGCCTCCTCACTTCTCCCTACATGATATGGGAACGGACATTGACCGTATGCTAACCGGTTTCACCCCCCACATTGGGGAACAGTTTTTTTTTTGGATCCATCCAGGTCATCGCTCAAACACACTCAGCTTCCTTTGGCAGTCTCTCCGCCCCCCGCTGTTTCTTGACCTGCGCCTCTTCACAGCCTCCTGGGCCCTCTGACCATCCGTCTGCATTCTGGAAGACTTCCATCCTTCAGCTCCGTCCTTATGGTATTAAATGAGCTTCACTCTTACGTCCCTGAAGATGTCCTGCGGCCTGCAAGAGACTGCTCAGTATTACGCTGTTCGCTCCCCCTACACCTTGGACTGCCCGGCACATCTTGGTCCTTCGGATGACGCCTCTGCCTGATCTGTAATGTATTCTCTTTGTGGGATTGTGTCAGTGACCTAATTTCTCTCTTGGGGGGCGGTTTGAGGGGATATGGTTACTGTATGCTGGGATGGGCAGTAGCGTTATAGGGGTTGGTAGCGGCAATTACTGTACATGGAGTTTGGCTGTGTGGATGAGCATCGCCTCCCTCTGCCACTAGATAGTTCACCCGGATTTGAGTCCTCCTTTTTTCTCTCCGGGTTGTCCTTACCTACTACTTTGACTGACGAGGTTAACCTGAGGACTATCACGCCCTCGATTACCCTCGTACACATCCCCCTTTCGCCTCCTCGTCCCCTTTACTATGCTGAACTGGGAGAGGTGATGCCCGCCCCCCCTGCTACTCGGAGGATTCAGAGGTCATTTTGTTCTATGGGTGTGTGGGTTTTTTTTTTTTTTTTTTATATGTTCTTGTAGGTGTATGTGTACATGTATGTATATGTGTATATATATATATGCATATCAGCTAGCTCATTTCAGATTATAAGCTTGCATGCCTGGTTTTGATCCTAAGAAGCTTAGTCGCTCACCGGTGGTTGCTTAGGGGTTTCTGTGTGTTAAGCCTGTTATGACACGATTTCACATGTTTTGCTGTTGATGTCTAATTTTCCTTACGCCTTATGATACGGTTTGCCTGTAATATTTGTGAGGGCCCCTCACTACTCTACTCATATTGCTGAGTCCCTAACCGGTCTTGATCTCACACTAGTATAGGCTATCCTGGTTTGTAAGCGTCCGCGCACTTTTTCTACACATAGTGTACTGTTGCTCCTCGTTTTGCGGCCCCCCCAGTCATATTGCGCCTATGCCCCTTCTCCCAGTTCTCACCCTTTGAGCGTTACGTTACATTTCTTTCCCCGCAGAGGACAGGTGGTCATTTTCTGGTTATTTAATCTATAGGACTCCCGACACTATTTGCACCCTTCGTACCCCGCATCCTTCCTTTTTCCCTCTACATCATTGCTCACAGAGGGATGCCGGCCGGCAATGGTTCACTTCCTAGTTCTACGTCGACTTTGACCCCCACACAGTGAGCTCAGTGAGCTTATACTGATTCCTCTATTCGGCTACGATTATTATATCTTTTCTGGTCTCTCTCCCTTTTTTTTCTCGCGCTTCTCTCTTTTTCTTCCTGAACTTCCTTTCCCTTTTTTTTTTTTTTTTTTTCTCACGTGGAACAGCGGGTCTGTTCCCCAAGCCGTCTATTACCTACTTTCCTCTTTTTCCTTTTCTTGTTCTCATACGTCTGTTTTCTTTTTCTTTCTCCTTCTACTTCCCCCCCCCCCCTTTTTTTTTTTTTTTTTTTTTTTTTTTTTTTTCCCCTTCTCCCCTCCTCCTTCCCCCCCCCTCCTGATCCGTAGTACACCGTTACATCTGACTTAGACGACACTAGATAGCAATCATGCTCTCTTCCACCTCAATGGCGGGTCATTTGTCTTTGAAAATCCTCTCACTAAATGTAAAGGGATTGAACACACCGGAAAAACGTTCCATGCTTCTCTCCTATTTACACAAACAGAAAGCAGATGTGGTCTTTCTGCAAGAGACGCACTTTCGACAAGACTCCATTCCCAAGTTATATAATTTCCACTTTCCTACGGTCCTCCATGCCACTAACCCTCTAGCTAAATCAAAGGGGGTGGCCATATTGTTCGCCAGGCACCTTCCGTTCCAAATAGCAGATTCCCTGGCGGACCCCGAAGGTAGATATTTGCTTATAAAGGGAGTCTTTGCCAACAGACCAATCACACTTGCTAACGTATATGCGCCCAATATTAAACAGGTCCCTTTTATGCGTTCACTTACCTCCACTTTAGCTGCTTTTCAATCAGGGATGCTGATATTGGGAGGTGATTTGAATGTACCTTTGAGCCCCCTGATAGATTCCTCTTCGGGATGTTCTTTTTTGCCTTACAAGGCTCTGAAGCAAATACGCATACAACTTCAGCTCTTGCAACTACACGACTCCTGGCGTATCCTCAACCCTACCGTCAAAGACTACACTTTTTTCTCTCCGCCACACAACAAATACTCTAGGATAGACTACTTTTTTCTGTCGCAATCAGATCTTCCATTCCTCCATGCTGCTACCATAGAACCGATGACTCTCTCAGATCACCATCCCATCACTATGTCTCTACGGTTCCCCACTGCTCACTCACGCTCAACATATTGGCGTCTGGATGCTTCCCTTCTAGCGGACGCTGCTATTGAACAAGAGATCCGCTCTAAGTTGATTGAATATTTCTCTTTGAATAGCTCATCGGACACCTCTCCCCTCACGCAGTGGGAAGCTCATAAGTGTGTTATACGGGGTATCCTCATGGCTACTGCGTCGAGACGTAAGAGAGCCAAGCAGGAGCGCCTGAGACTCCTCACAGACAGGATTCACTCCTTGGAGAGAGCACATAAGCGGACTCTGGCTGCGTCGACCCTTGCAGACCTTACGAATACTCGCTCACAACTTCTTACGGAATTGGGTAAGGTTGTTAGGAAAAAATACATTCTTTCTCAAAAACTGTACTACGAATTCGCAAATAAGAGCGGGAAATTTCTAGCTAGAGCGCTTCGTGAGAAACGAGCCAGCATGACGGTACATAAAATCAGGGGCTCTGATGGCACCGAGGCTACATCTGACCCCGATATTGCCTCCCACTTTGAACGCTTCTATAGAGATTTATACAATCTTTCTCCGGAACGTCCCCCTATACATACAGACAGGTCCAGAACCTCCTTGATCTCCGAATTCCTTCGCCTTTACGGTCCTGCGGCCCTCTCCGAAGATCTGGTTCAGGCTATGGAAGGGGACCTGACCCTAACTGAGCTTCAGTCCGCGACAAAACAGATGAAACCGGGTAAGAGTCCGGGCCCTGATGGTTTTACAGTAGCTTACTATAAATCTTTCCTGGATATCCTGAGTGTCCCATTTCTTTTGGCTTTCAATACTCTCTCTCATCCTTCCCGATCGCAAAACCGCCTTTTGGAGGCTCACATCACAGTTATCCCTAAGAGTGGGAAAGATACCACACAGGTCTCTAATTACAGACCCATTTCCTTGCTGAATGTGGACATCAAGTTATTTGCGAAGATCATCGCTAATCGTCTTCTTCCCCTGCTCCCCTCCCTGATTGACCTAGACCAAGTGGGTTTTGTCCCTGGGAGAGAAGCAAGGGACAATACCATTAAGGCCCTTAACCTTAATCATTGGCTCCATAAGTCTAACTCTCCTGGTTTTTTTCTCTCCCTGGATGCAGAAAAGGCCTTCGATAGGATTGCGTGGGACTTCTTGAAGGCATCTCTAGTAGCACTGGGTTTAGGTGAGAAGATGCTTAACTTCATAATGGCCCTATACTCCGATCCGACAGCTCGAGTGAGGGTGAACGGTCATTTATCGAATTCCTTTCATCTAAGGAATGGCACACGGCAAGGATGCCCCCTCTCTCCGCTCCTGTTTGTCCTCTCCCTTGAACCTTTGCTACGGAAAATTCGCTCGAATTCCGATATCAAGGGGATTAGGGTAGCGGACAAAGACTACAAGCTCGCAGCCTACGCAGACGATATTCTCCTATTTCTTGCTGATCCTCACATCACCTTGCCCAACCTACTGAAGGATTTTGCCCTCTTCAGATTCTTATCGAATTTTAAAATTAACTTCTCCAAGTCGGCTGCCCTTAACATTACCCTGCCTGCTGAGCTTGTCTCCTCCTGTGAGCTCCAATTCCCATTCCATTGGGAAAAGGAATCCTTAACCTATCTCGGTATTCAGCTTACCCGTAATCTGGACGACCTCTATGTGAAAAATTTCCTTCCCGCTCTGCGCTCTCTGCAGGAAGACCTTAATAAATGGCATCGTCCTTCCTTCTCTTGGTTTGGAAGGGCAGCAATAATCAAAATGAATATACTTCCTCGCCTTCTATATCTCTTCCAAACATTGCCAATTCATTTACCCCTTGTCTTTTTTATATCGTGCAAAAGACTTTGCTCATCATTCCTTTGGCATCATAAGCGTCCGCGCATTGCTTTCTCCCAAATGACCCTTCCTAAGCTTAGAGGTGGAATTGGCTTCCCTGACCTTCACCGCTACTACTGGGCATGTCACCTTTCCCGGGTAGTTGATTGGCACGTTCACACTGCCTCCAAGGACTGGATATATATAGAAGATGCGTGCTCACCCTTACCCCTGGCATCGATTCCTTGGCTTCTGCCGCAGCACACGCCTCATACCCTTCTCACTCACCCTTTAGTGGGGCCTACCTTAAAAACTTTTCGCTTGGCTTGTAAATTTGCATCCATCTCCGAAACACCCAACCCGTTAACCTCTATTCGTCTCAATCCTGCTTTCCCTCCAGGAATGCACAAGGACTTCTTACTGAAATTTTGGCCGCATAAACAGATCTTGGTGAAACATTTTCTCCACAAAGGCAAGGTGAAAACACTCAGAGAACTGACTGAAAGTCTAGGTGTCCGCGATTTCCCTTTTTGGGTATATTTTCAGATTAGACACTATCTGCTTTCACAGAAACCCCCGTTCGACTGGGGCCGTTCTCTTACCCCTTTTGAAACTATCTGCGCTAAAGCTGAACCACGAAAGCACCTGATCTCGGAGATCTATCCCCTCCTACTGGAGAATCGGACTTATGACTCCCTCCCATCATGTCGAGCGTGGAATAGAGATCTTGAAACTAACCTATTGGACTTAGACTGGGACCGGGTATTTAAGCATTCTCATAAATGCTCCCTCAACGTCTCGACTCAGGAAAATGGCTACAAAATAGCCTCGAGATGGTACCGAACCCCTTGGAAAATTCATCGGTTCAACCCCGCTTTCCCCAACAGTTGTTGGAGATGTGGGACCTCAGATGGATCATTCCTTCACATCTGGTGGTCTTGCTCTGTTCTGCAACCGTTTTGGCAAGAAGTACACAGGCTAGTGGTGTCTGTAACTACCTTGCCTGTGGATTTCTCTCCGGCTCAATTCCTCCTTCATCACTCTTCCCTTTCCGGGGGGCAGTATTTCAAATCCTTAGCTATGCACATGATCAATGCAGCCAGACTCTGCATCCCTGTTCTGTGGGGTTCCACACGCCCTCCTTCTATACGCGATTGGCTCACCCGAGTGGGTAAAACGGCAGTTATGGAAGAACTGATTGCGACTGCACTTGATACCCCTACGAAATTTTCCCACACTTGGGCCTGTTGGACTCATTTCCTGACCACCCCTGCATATAAGTCTCTTATGGACCAACCTGTTTGACTTGACTTAGGTTCCCTACTGTTGTAACTCAGTTGTATTTGACCCGATGGTGGTCAACATACTCCTCCTCCTTCGTGTACATCCCACATTTATTTGCAACTAATGTTAATTTAGACTTCTACCGCACCTGATATGACCCGTATTGATGATCCAATAATTTTTGCAGTCACCCCCTCCCTCACTCCCTTCTACCCATATGTTTCCCTCCCCCCCCCCCCCCCCCCCCCCTTTTTTTTTTTTTTTTTTTTTTTTTTTTTTTTTCTTCTCTTCCCCTTTTCTTTCTCTTTCTTTCCTTCGCGCTTCTCTCCTTCCTCTTTTTTTTCTCCTCTCTTATGCTTGTACAAGCTCCAGATAATTATTCCGCAGAGCATTAGGCATGATGTCAACATCTTATCTCCTTTCCCATTAGCGATTTCCATGACTATCTACTCCCATATACGCTCTCCGCCACCTCCACTATCTCAAACCTGTAGTTTGGACTTCTGCTTAGATATTGTACGCACCTTCCTTTCCTCCATAGCACCATACTTTGAGACATTACTGTAGAATGCCTGGTGCCTTCTTGCTCTATTCGTTTGACAAGCACACTGGAATATTGCAGGCACAACCTTGTCGTGGTTTTACTCATCCAATTTGTTCATTTCTGCTTTGGATTTCATGCTCTTCTGTATGATATATGTTTTGCCACATGACCTATGTTCAACCCGTTTGAAATTTTATTCTGTCTTGTATCAATCTGTGTGTTTTGTTTTCAATAAACACCTCTTTTTTGGAAAAAAAAAAAAAATGTATCTGATTTTTACTGCATGGCATTATTGGAATATGGCAAACAAGATTTCTGGTGTGTATTACCAATATAGTATATACTTATTTTGCTTCAGTGCTTAGCAAGCCTAATTGTATCTGCTTACGTAGTTCAACAATTTGCATACCTTCCAAGCCAATAAACTGACTCCTTCATCAATAATTACTTCCCTGTTTTCTTGTGATATGGGGGTAAGTCATTTGAAAGGAAAACCTTGCTTTGTGGTTTTTCTTTCCCTCATCCATAAATATAGTTAATACAATTGTTTAACTGCAAGTTAAAATGTTATGAGCTACTAGCATTACAGCATTAAACTTCTTTTCATATGAAAGTGAAATGGAATATTTAAGTGAGGCCGCTGTGTAACACAGCAGATGGCACTTAATGGCAGTGTACGTTCTGAATCTCTATCACCATGCTTAAGTGCTTCTTTAAATACTGGAGTTAAACAAATGATTAAATGCCCAGCATTTTTGGTATTTAACAACAGAGCCATTGTGGCTTTTCCTTTATCCTGCTGCAGGGTAATTGGATTGTGGCTGCAGTGAATAGAAAAAAGAAAGCACTGACAGGGGGCATTTAAAATATATAATTTTAGTAATTAACAAATGCAGAATAAAATCTCAAGCAATAACTTCTATAATATTCAGATAACCAGATCTAATCCACCTGAAATTTCAAAGCAGTTAATCTTTAACATGGGGCAACATGAATATGCACTACTTGGTCTTTAACATCAAGGAAAATGCCTATGTGTGTTCATCTGGTAGGTCTTCTAAATTCAAATGCCTGTAGGAAGGGCTTATCTTATGTGTAGAAAAGTTGCCAGACAATCGTGTTTACACTAGTAGAATTTTGTTCTAAATTTTCTATTTTAACGACTTCAAAACCAGGCTGATTCTGACCTTTCTCACATAATTTTTTGCTAGAAAATTACTTAGAACCCTTAAAGATATTAAATATATTTGTTTTTAATCAGAGGCCCTGGAGAAGAAAATTGTTGTTGTTGCATTTTTTTACATCACACTATTTGAGTAGTCATTCTAAAATGTAAATTTTCAGGAAAAAAATACACTTTCATGAATTTGTGTGCACACAAACACAATATAATACCCAATTTTTTGATAAAGTATGAAAGATGATGCTATACAGAGTAAATAGATACCTAACATGTCATGCTTCAAAGTTGCACACTCCCATGAAATGGAAACAAACTACTATACATTAAATTATCCATAGGCAAAACTTTAAAAGCCATTAGAGGTTACCAGTTTAGTGTTAAACAGGAGGTCTGGGGCTAGAAGTATTGCTCTCACTCTGATGTTAGCTGTGATACATCACGTGTGGTGCAATCACTGTTTATATGCATTCGGAACCTACGTGCGTTTTCGCATTGGGCCTGAGTACAGGAGCTCTTTAATATTTTTTAAAAATGTATTTCTTTACTTATTTTTGACTGTCCCTTTAATATTTTTTCTATTGAACGTTTTTGCTATCACAAGGGTTGAACAACATCCATGGGCAGTAACAGGTCCTCTTTATGGAGTCTTTATTGGGTCTAATAGACCCCAGATCTCTCCTCTGCCCAATAAAGTTTGATCTGCTGCTTTATTATCTAGTAATGGCTGGTAAGCAAACAGCCGAAACCAGAACTAACAAAATCCTTGTTGTACATAATAGAGGCGACAGGGGAACAGATGGTCCTCCATTGTCTTTATGGTCAGCAGCACAACTGCCTGCAGTGGACCTGGGCTCACCAGTGGGATAGAACTCAGAAACTGCAGCATCAGGGGGTTGGCCCCCTTCAGCTGCTTGTAAAAGTGACCAAATGGCTGCTTAGCTGCTCAAATCACTGTTACCAGCTAGGGAACAGCCGAGCCTAAAAAATGACACCAGGATGACGGCTGCAGCGGCACAACATAATTTCCAGAGAACATACAGTGTATTTATATATATATGAGCTCAAAAGTTTGCATATCCTTGGAGAATTGGTAATACTATGTACCATTTTAACCTCTTGGCAACCGTGCTATAGCATGGTTATCCAGTTCTGCTCCTTGAAACAACCATACCATTTTTCTCCAGAGCAGCCTGTAATTCTTATGAGGTTACCTGTAGGTTTTTCTTTGTATCACAAACAATTCTTCTATCAGTTGTGGCTGCAATTTTTCTTGGTCTACCTGGCCTAGGCTTGGAATCAAGAGACTCCAAATTTTCCACTTCTTAATAAGTGCTTGAACAGTACTGACTGGCATATTCAAGGCTTTGGATATCTTTGTATATCCTTTTTCATCTTTATTAAGTTCCATTACCTTGTTAGGCAGGTCTTTTGACAGTTCTTTTCTGCTCATCATGGCTCAGTTTCTAGTATGCTCAGTGCATCTACGTGAGAGCTGACAAACTCATTGACTATTTATACAAAGACATTATTTGCAATTTAAAAAGCCATGGGTGTAGAAAATTAACCTTTAATTGCCATTTTAACCTGTGTGTGTCACCTTGTATGTCTGTACCGAGGCCAAACATTCCAGGGTATGTAAAGTTTTGATCATGGCCATTTGGGTGATTTCTCTTATCATTATGATTTAAAAAGGAACTAAACAACTGCAATATGAAATGGTTTATATGATCATTATCCTTAAAATACATCTTTTTTGGCATGTATTTGTTAATTGTTAATATCAATACCTACATTTCAAAATTTGTGCCAGGGTATGCAAACTTTTGAGCACATTCATTCAATTTTCTAATCATTAGTAGAGTTAAGCTGAAGATTGTTTTCAACCACAATGACATGAAAATTCGAAGCAGCAAGATTTAAATTTTTTCTTACGCAAACAAATTTCTAACAATAAATGTGGTGTTTGTTAAAAATTAAATGTTAGAGCTTCACACATGTGCGGTGCGAATTAAAGCTCAGGTTTCACAGCTATTTGACACAGTAGTTTTTCACAGGTTCACGTTAGGTTTTCATCAGGTTCAGGACAGGATCAGCTCAGGATCTTATCTTGTTCACACCACACATATGCGGTTTAGAAACGGTTCCCATAGAAGTCAATAGCCTGTAATCCGCAACTGAACTGGACCGCACTGCTCAGAAATAGTACATGACTCTTTTTAAAACCGCACTAAATCCGCACTAAAATAAAAAGTGGTGAAGTGCTCCACACTGAACTAAATAACACAAATTCTATAGAACAATATGTATAATCCACACACAGTGCTCAGATACAATATGTATCCAATCGTGAACAAACGTGTGAAACAAATAGTGAAAAACAGGAAACCCTGTTATAATACATAACAAGTGACTTGGAAATAATAGAATATATGTAATAATCCCCCTCCTGTCCCAATACTGGGACTAAACAAATAGTGTATCAAGTGACTCCCTTATTAGGGACAAATAATAATAGTGATTAGTGACACATAAAATTCCTTTAAAGCATAATATACATCACAAAAAAGCATACACAAAAATAATGTCCAACAAAACATAAAATATATATATATAAGTAAGGTCGTGATCTTCACATAATTCATGCAAGTGATGCCGTGAAACAACAGTGATCTTCACTCTGGTGAAAAAACTCCTCAGAAATGGCCGAAATGGCCCCTCACCTCCAAAACGTGACCACCAAGGGCCAGCACGCTTTTAAGGATCACCTCCCGATCCTAATAGATGTAAACTGGTCACAGGAGATAAACGCCACACAAGCTCCTTTGTATACTACCACTCAGGTCCCTCCTGGCACAGGTACCGCAATATAGCTCACCCCCACTCAGGATCATGTTGGTGAAAAAAAAAAGAATCCTCCATGGTGCAGTAACGGTTTTAATCAATAAAATGTCATAAGAAACAGAATTTACACTCACATTTAGTCCCCAGTTAACAGACTCTTAAACCTCATGTATATGGGTGCACTGCATGGGTTTGTTGGGTGTACCAAGATGGCCACCACGCCCGGAAGTGCGTCACCGCGTCACCGGAAGTTGCGTACCAAAGCGTTGTGTCATGTTGTCATGTGACTTCTTCAGGGTATCAGGATACCCTGATGAAGTCATGTAACAACGTGACGCAACGCTGGGCTCACACAGTACTCACACAGTACACAGAACATGGAAGTGCATTTATTTTAGTAAATATAAACTGCTAAGTACCTTTTCTCTTCAGCAATATATAGCAGTCGTGTGACTTCTATCATTGTCCAGCAGAGCACTGGTTAAAGCTTGCAGGGGGAGTTTTCTTTCTGCTCTAGGAGGATGCACACCCCCTGACCCTCTGTCTGGACAGTGCTGATTGACCCTGTGCTGATCACACACATTCTCCCAAGAAAAAAAAAAACCTCTCTAGCAATACACATTAAACTGAGCATGTGCAGAATGGTTATGGTTCAGTCTGTCTTATCAGGAGATAAGACGTGGACATTTGAACAAGAGGAGGACCAGAGAAGTCAGGATCAAATGGCCTTTTTATACAATGCAGAGGATTAACCCCTTATGTTCCACAGTGAGTATGCCAAGCATGCTTTACAGCATATACAGACTGATTTTACTGTTGTGGGTTTAGTAATACTTTAATTGAGCAAGCTGAAGTTACTGGAGCAGACAATATTGAACTGGAAACAAATCAGTTTCTGTCTTTCATTTTCAAAGTTTAAAGTGTTACTAAACCCAGAACAGTAAAATCAGTCTGTATATGCAGTAAAACATGCTTGTTATACTCACTGTGGAACCTAAGGGGTTAATCCTCTGCATTGTGTAAAAAGGCTGTTTGATCCTGAGTTCTCTGATCTGCCCCTTCTTCCAGTGTCCCACTGTTATCTCATGATAAGACATATTGTGCAGAGTCACTCTGTACATGCTCAGTTTACAGTGTATTGTTAGAGAGGTTTTGTTTTCTTGGGAGAGTGCATCTGATCAGCACAGGGCAAATCAGCACTGTCTAGACAGGGGACAGGGGTTCTGCGTCCTCCTAGAGCAAAATGAAAACTCCTTCTACCAGCTTTAACCAGTGCTCTGCTGGAAACTGATAGAAGTCACAAGACTGCTGTAACTGCTGATGAGAAAAGGAATTTAGCAGTTTATATTTACTAAAACAATTGCATTTCCATGTACTGTGTACTGTGGACGACCAGATATAGTGAATTCAGCGTCCTGGGTTTAGTAACACTTTAACTGAATAAGCGGAAGATAGAAGCTGATTGGTTGCTCTGCACAACTGCTCCAGAACCTGTCTGCTCTAGTTTTGGTACATTTACCCCATTGTACAGTGTCACACAGACTGTGCACTGAATTGACTTACATCGGCATAGTCAATTATAAAGAATTCCTGTGGTATAATGGCATTGTATCTTTTATATTGACTAATGTATCACATGTAAATGAATTGTTTTGTTGATTTCTCTCCATCAATCAAACAGAAAAAAGCAATGTTATGTAGCATAGTTTTCAAAGATTGGTATGTGTATCTACTATATAACAAGCTGTAATATACCTTTATATTTAACAGGCCAGATCAGCCTGTAACTAACACGCAGATTAGACATGACTCAATAATAGGGTCCTTAAATACATTTCCTAATGGAATAGTCAGACTGCACATATAAGTAAAATGTAATTATACAGTATATTGTCAAATTGTCACCCTGTAATCACAACAATGCCAGCTTTCAGCTTTTTTATGTGCTGTGCTAAATTACTTATGGTACATAATTTACATAATTGCTTTATCTTTGTGTTCCTTTTTTGTATTAATGTAAAGTTAAAGTAGTCTTAAACCCAAAAGAAAACATTCATTGTATCGCAGCTTAGCAATTCTCAGATGTGATGGCTGCAGTAGTTTTCTTTTTAAGCCTTCTTTCCTTTATTTTCACCTGGTGATCCTGCCAGTAAGGCCTGTTTCACACAGATGTTAACCTTTCAGTCATGTTTTTTCAAAGAATAAACGGATTCTGTTTACATCAGTTTGCACATCCATCTTCAGTTCAGTTTATTATTTCAATCCAGTTCAATTTACATCGGTTTATATCAGTTCAGTTCCATTCAATTTACATCAGTCTACATCTGTTCCATTTTAACAGATCTGGGCATTGGCTGGTCCATTTGAAAACCAAGTGACAGAATGCCTGTATAAAAGGGGCCCAAGTCAGATGTTTTTCAAAACAACAAGCTCTCTTCCACATATATACTGAATATTTACAGGGAAGAGACAAACCATATACCATTGGCTGGGGTGCTTACAATGATCAGCTTTTATTTATTTATGTAAAACCTTTATCCCAAAAGGAATAAAACTGTTTGCTGTAACTGATTATAAAGAATGAGTTGGAATTTGCCTTCAATTTGTTAAAGTCTAAATCTGCTAGTTCATCTAACACTCCCCTAGCCCCAAACTGACAATGCTGCTGTCCAAAGGTGCCCCCTGTGCTCCTTCATGCAGGGTGGGGGCACTCTAACACAGGAGGTGTGTTACTGGCCAGGTCACCAGCTGAAAACAGAGGGAGGAAAGTCTAAAAAAAAACTAATGCAGCCACTGTATTTATTGATTGGTAAGCTTTAATATATTAAATTTTTGGTTTGGGGTTTAATACTGCTTTAAATGTAAAAAATTATCTTGGATTACAGCACAGGGCCCCAATGTCTTTATGTCAGTCTGCCTCTGAATATCATATCTAAGTATCTACAGACCACAAAACTGTGAGGTGACATTTGAGGAATGGTCTCTCAGACTGTGCACCTTTGAACTGGCCACTTGAGTCATTGTACATGCTACATTCTAAGTTCAACACAGTCTAAAATTAAAGCCCAGTTGGAGTCTATTGTGTTTTGTTGTACTACGGCATCTTCATGTAGTGTGCTTTTAACTGATTTCCACTTAAGCCTTGTACACATATGAGAATATTGGACAAATGATCGTCCATTTCTGTTTTTGCATGCTAGTCTCATATCAAAAATGAAGAGGTTACACAACTTACGAAAATTTTCATACGACAGAATACAACTTCAGAAGTGGTGTAATGTATTGTATTGTATTGTAATGTATTTTTTCATTTCTGAGCATGCACAGTCTTGGTCACTTTTTTTTTGGGGGGGGGGGGGCAATACTGTATTGATTAAATGAAAATTGTTTGTTCTAGTATTATTCAAGAAAAGTGTTTGTGCTTGTCCCTTCAGATAATTTAGCATGAACTGTCGTGATTGGCTCTCAAAAGCTGTGTACTAACGATCAGATTATTGGACGATTGCTCTGAAAGCGATGTTTTTGATCTGATTTTCTCATCCTGTGTACTAGGCTTTAGAATGTCTTCAAATACATTGTTCTCTTAGTGAAAAGGGCTTTCTGCGCTCCTACTCCAGTGCTCTATATTGGAATAGTAATGGCCACTCTTCTCATCCCAAGCATGCACACTTGTTTTTCAGAGAAGGAGAGGGGGTGTGCCTGACCAGGTCATTTAAGCTGGCCACAAACAAATAAAATGTTGTTAGAATGTTCATATGGAAATTCTGATATTATTTTTTTGTGAGAACATTTCATCATGCCATCATTTAGTCAACTAATGTTGTTCGAAATCCCTTAAAATTTCATCCAGACCTGCTACTTGAGTGGAATTCCAGAAGTATTCAGTAGGTTTCTTCTGTGCCTAGAACATGCTTATCACAATGTGAATTTTTTTTTTCCTCAACTAAAACTACATTCACAGTTAGAAATTTGTTAACTTGCAAAACATTTTTCATCCTGCTACTTCAAATTTTCTTGTCACTGTGGTTGAAAATGATGGTCGATTTGAGTCCACTAACCATCAGAAAATCAAACAAGCGTTCTGAATTTAAAAAAATCTTTGCATGAAATTTCACAATAGTACAGACAGATAGATAGTACACTGGACAGCTAGGACAAACTCTGATACCTATTGGACATACTGCATAACTGCTATAACAGGAAAATGGAGGTTAACTACACATTGAAAATGGAGGCTGATAGTATAATGTCTAACCTACTGAATATTAATTTCTGTCTGCTAAAGGATGCTTTTTTTTTATCGCCACTGGGTGTTTTATTTTTTGCGCTATAAACAAAAAATTAGCAAAAAATTTGAAAAAAAAAGTTTTTCCTTTTGTTTCTATTATAAAATTTTGCAAACAGGTAATTTTTCTCCTTCACTGATGTGCATTGATGAGGCTGCACTGATAGGCAGCACTGATGGACACTGATAGAAAGCACTGATGGGCACTAATAGGCAGCACTGATAGGCGGCACTGCTGGGCACTGATAGGCGGCACTGATGAGCAGCACTGATGGGCACTGATGGGTGGCACTGACTGACGGCACTGCTGGGCACTGACTGGTGGCACTGCTGGGCACTGACTGGTGGCACTGCTAGGCAGCACTGATGTGTGGCAATGATGGGGAGCACTGCTGGGCACAGGTAGGTGGCAGAGGTGGGTGGCACTGGTGGGCACTGATCATCAGGGCACTGATCATCAGTGCCCTGATGATCAGTGCAGATCTGTTTTCTGACAATTTCCGGTTATCGGCAGTACTTTCCTCACGCTGTGACAGCCTGAGGAAAGTGCAGCCAATAACCGGCAACTGCATTTACCCGGTGATCTGCTGTGTCATTGGACACAGCTGATCACTTAGTAAAAGGCAGCTGTGATTGGCCTTTTACCACATCACCGGAGATCGCCAGGTGCACGCCGCTGGGGGCACGTGGGAGAGCGAGTTCTGGGAGGACATCATATGACACCCTTCCTGAACTGGACAACCGTGCTGTAGCCGTCATTCGGTTATAGCGCAGTTGCCAAATGATTAATCCTTATGCTGCCACCATTAGTAAATAGACAGGATGGTATATTATATTTACTTGTTTTAAACTTTTTTTTTACATTTCTTTGGCTGCTTCTTCCTTTCCAGGCCTAGGCAAATTATGTCCTACATCCCAGAAGTCTTCAGGAGGGGAGGAAGGATTTTCTCAGCTAAGCACACCCTCCTGCATGCACACCTAAGCTACGGGCAGGTGGATTCCAGGAAGTAATTGTTATATAAATCATCTGCTTTTACTCAAGATGGCCAAGGCTAGGAATGATAGGAGGAAGTTTTTGAAAGTAATTTCTCATAAAAAAAAAGAATGGAGACATGGAAGGATGGGTGAGCAGGGGCGGACTGACAACTCCTGGGGCCCCCGGGCCATAGGGGATCATGGGGCCCCTGTGTCCTTTCCCAAACTTAAAAAAGCCTATGAAAAAGGTACCCGTGACAACTCATGGGGCCCCCTACTGACCCCAGACCCTCGGGCAGTGCCCGAGTATCCAAATGGTCAGTCCACCCCTGTGGGTGAGTTTTCTTTGAAAAGTGAAAAAAATTAATGAAATAGCATTTTTGGCTTGTGGTGCTCAGGTGAAGTGTATGCACACTTGAAAAGACAGCAAACCAAATATAGCAGCAGGGGGATAGGACAACCAGGCATTTTGTCTACAAACACACTACTGCCATGGCTGAAGGGAAGATATTGAACTTATTTGAATTTAGATATTGAACTTAATTGAAGATTTTAACTTATTTGACAATTACAGAAAATCTTGTCTGGCAGCAGAAAGAAAATGAAAGGTCAATTTTATCAAATTAATTTTATTATACATTTTTAATGCAATTTGAGTTTTCCTTTAAACCTAACAAAAAACTGCATAGATTCATAACCTTTATACCCTTCCCTTTTGTCTTGTGCCCAGACTCTACTTATTTATAAAAAAATTAATCTAGTATTACATTGTAATATCAGTAAACAATAATCATAAATACCTAATTATTTTAATTATTGCATGTCCAATTCACTCTTTTCTGGTTGACATTTCCCCTTCAATTTTTGTACTTTATTTTTGCTCATTGACTTAATCATGCATTAATAAGATCACTGTGTAGATTTGCTCATCATTATATTATATGTAAATCTAAGATAAAACAGTAAATACACATTGAAATGTACTGATGGTGAGTGTTCAGTGGATCTGTGTATTATTTTGATTGTTCATGGACACAGAAATTCTTCAAGCTTTGACTCCCTGACCTTCTGGGAAGATACAGTATCCACATGCGTGCCCGTACAGTATTAACACTGAGGGACAGATCACATATCCTCTGTTTCAGCAAGCTGACATGTGCTTTCCTTTGCTTGCCTATTGAACTTGGATTGTCTAAGTGAACCTGAAAATGTTGAATTGTGTTCTCATCCAGGCATCCATGCTTGATATGGAAAAGATTTTTGAAATGCCAATAGCAGCTCTGCTGGGCAAGTCATCAGAAATCATCAACATGTCAGTGATACAGCCCACTCCAAGCCCACACGCTCAACACTATAACAATGACATAAAGAAAAGACAAAATTCATTAAGAATTTATCAGATATTTGAATTTAAAATGAGAGAGAAGCACATTTCTTTGAACTTAACAAAGGTAATTAAATCATTATTATACTTGCTCTAAAAATTAATAACCTTGAACATTATTTTGAAGGAAAAAAAACTAATTGTGCCTTACATTGTCAAAAACAAAATTGATTTTAAAGCTTGGATATAAACTACTTCCATGTTATTGGTGAATACACACAAAATGTTTCTTCTGTAGTACAGTAATAATTGATACAATAAATTGTAGGAATTAGGTATTTTTAAGGGGTTGATTGGTTTTCTTAAGGAGTTATGTTTGGAATGGACTATGGTCAAGAGTTAGTGGACTAAGGGTTGGGTTAAGGTGGTAATAAACCCAAAAGCAAACATGTATTTTACTGCTGCTTAATAAATTCTTAGATGTGATGGCTGCATTAGTTTTCTTTTTTTAGGCTTTCTTTACCTTATTTTCATCAGGTGATGCAGCCAATAAAGCTGGGTACACACACTTTTTTTTTCCATTCAACTGGCTGAATGGAAAAAAACCCTGACAGATTCCCATATCAACGCAAACATTGTTGCTGCAGAAATCTCTCCCTCTGAGATATTGTATTCTGACAGGTCATTAGACCAGCTCCTGTTGAACATACAGCTATACATACAGACTGAAAGTTGGCCGGTTCCTGTTGAACTGGGATTAAGTGTGTACTGGGATTAAGTTTGTTATTTTTCAAAAGAACAAGCTCTCCTGCAAATGTAGCAGTTACAGGGATGAGACAAACCATTCTCCACCGGCAAGGGTGCTTACAATGGTTAGCTTTCATTGATTTATGTAAAACCTTTATCCCAAAAGAAAAAAAAACTGTTTGCTGTAACTGCTTCAAGTGGAACTTCAGTCTCTCAATCAACATGGACTATTTTTAATCTTAATGCTGTTAGAATTAGTAAATAGATAGGAAAATATATCACATTTACTTTTTTAAACTTTTTTTTTACATTTCTTCAGTTACTTTCTGGTTTCCATGCCTATGCAAATGATGTCATACATCCCAGCAGTCTTCAGGAGAGGATGGAGGGTTCTCAGCTCAGTCTATGCCCAAGCTAAGGGCAGATGGATTCCAGGAAGTAAATAATACATGAATCATCTGAGTAGTAGAGAAGATTAAAAACAACACATTCTTTTTACTGACAAATATTTTAAGTGTATAAAGAATATTATAAGGGAAAGCTAAAATGTAGTGGCATGTGACAATAAATTCAGTGTGACTTTATAAATGTATAAGTAAGCCAGAATAATGGCCATTGATTTCCTAGTTTATATTTACCTATGAAAATCACTTAGTGTGATTAATGCAATTAGTTAATTAAAGAAGATACTTTTTTTTTTTAATGTCTGGATGAGATTGGACAATAGTAATAGGAAAACATCACTGCTTCAGACTGACGTAAAAATACTAGTGAAGATATTGGCTTCCAGATTTAATAAAGTTGTCTTTGTTCTTGTAAGATCAGACAGGATTCCTGCCTCCAAAAATCAACTGCTGTCTATTGCTGTAGGTTCTTTGATAGTATTTATATTTGGGCAGTGTTATCAAAATTTGTATTTGGTGAAGTATATATCTCCTGCTTAAGGTTGCTATATTAAAGCCTGAAATCAACTATTAAGGAGAGCAGAAGCATGTCCCCTACATTTGAGTTCAGCAAGGGAATAAGGCAAGGATCCCTGCTTTCACCACTTTTGTTAGCTTTAGCCATTAAGCGGCTGGTGGCCATCATCAGATCTAATATGAACATAGTCGGTTTCAGATATGGAAATTATATTATATGCTGTGGACATTAATTTGATGTTAGGTGGAGCTACCTCTTCCCTTCAGTTGGCGATGTCTACCATCTCAGATTTTGACACATACTCAAGACTCACCATTAATTGGTTGAAGCTAGCCTTGATGTTACTACTAGATGGAAATATATCCCTTCTGCTTACATGTTCCAGGGACAAGGTGAAAGTATGAAATAAATTATGGTTATTGCTAGTAGGAAAGACTAAGGCCCTGTTCACACTTTAGAGCATCAAAATCACAAACAGAATTGTGAAACACACAACGCATGTTTTGGTTCTATCATTCTTAATGGCTACCAAACACACCAAGAAATGGGCGTTTTATATTTTGACAAAATGTGCTGTCCAAATGTACACCAAATTGTGGTCCAAAAAAGGGTACAGGAGCTAATTTAGCATGTCTTTAGAGCAGAGGGCAGCCCATTCAACTAAATGGTGTTGCTCCACAAATGCGCCAAAAAAGTGTGCAAAGAATGCAATGATCTGTCATTGCTAGATGTGAATGAGGCCTCATCTTATAAAAATGATTCTATGCCTCAATTCCTATATTTTCTTCATAACAGCCCAATAATTATCCCACTAAAAAATTACCATATTATCAATTCTGTATTCTGGAACTTTCTATGGAAATGCCAGGTCCCCAGGGTTAAATATGAACAGTTCCAGTGCCTAAAAGACATGGGGAAGTGGCCCTGACAAACCCGTGGTTATGTAATTTTGATGCCCAGTTGCAGCACATGGTTGGGGGTTGGGTACAATCTCAGGAAGCAGATAGGTCAAAAAGGGATTCTACAATATCAATTCTCCATTTTACAAAATCGCGGAATCTGCCCTCAGGGTTGAAGTCCCTAGACTTCCATAAATCCAACAGAAAAAAAAATGTGGAATAAAGTCAAACAATTACAATGTGTTACTGGTTTTACCTTTTATAGTACAATCTGGCAGAATAATACATCTACAGAATTAGCTAAATTATAGTATGAGTAGTGATATTCAGAGAGGAGCTCAACAGCACCACATCCCAAATTTTTACAAAATATCAAGAGAAAAAAGAAGAAACAAAAAGGAAAGGAGAGGAGAAAAAAACTCTTCACATGGAAGAAAATAGCGGGATTTTGAATGATAGAACAACGACAAAAGCTAAAATGTACAATGTTTATTGTTGAATTAATTTAAAAAAGAGATACATTTTAATGTCCCAAAATTGTTAGTTGTACTTGTTCAAAGAAATGTTTCTGGTATGTTATATATCGCAACATATTTCGCCTATTTCAGGCTTCTTCAGGAGATATTTATATAACACCTACAACAACAGATTCATGTTCATTACAAAATATACCAACAAATTACATATCCTGTGTGCATATATCAAAATGAAGCAAGTTTAAATCACTGCAGATCATATGTAATATCCATCATACATATAAATAAACCTATTTCAAAAGTTTAATGGAGGGCAACTTACCAAACAGTTTGTATGTATCTCATAAGTGATGAACGGTATGCAAGATGATAACGATTTAATTGTGGTACAGTTTGTTTGGACAATAAGTCCTCAAAAGGGCCCAGACAAAATGGTGCTTCTCATGGTTATTGGAAGTTTAACAAAATATCCAAAAATTGCAGCAGTAGAGGTTCTCACTACTTTATTTTGTACTTATATTACGACCAAGCACTATTAAACCATGTCTGTGACATTAATAACAATGTATGCTGCTTATACAAGTATTGGTGCTTATCTCATCCCTTAAAGGTACATTTCCCCCTAATTAATTCTCAGGGTGTTTTTCTTTTGTTTTTGGATATTTTGTTAAATTCCAGTGTATGCTGATGAAGTTTTTTAGTTTTTTACTTTATCGGCCTATCCAGCTTATATGTCCCTCCAATAACCATGAGAAGCACCATTTTGTCTGGGCTCTTTTGAGGACTTATTGTCCAACCAAACTGTACCACAATTAAATCGTTATCATCTTGCATACTGTTTGTCACTTATGAGATAAATATGAACTATTTGGTAGGGTGCCATCCATCAACTTTTGAAAAAGGTTTATTTATATGTATGATGGATATTACATATGATCTGTAGTGATATATGCACACAAGATATATAATTTGTTGGTATATTTTGTAATGAACATGAATCTGTTGTAGGTGTTATATAAATATCTTCTGAAGAAGCCTGAAGTAGGCGAAACATGTTGAGAAATATTACACCGGATACATTTCTTTGAACAAGTACAACTAACAATTTTGGGACATTAAAATGTATCTCTTTTAATTTATATTTTTATATTGATTCAACAATAAATATTGTACATATTAGCTTTTGTCATTGTTCTTCAAACTCCCGCTATTTTCTTCCATGTGAGGAGTTTTTTATCCTCTCCTTTCCTTTTTGTTTCTTCTTCTTTCTTCTCTTGATATTTTGTAAATTATAGCATGAGGGCAGGAGCATTCTTGAATGGTTCCCTGCTGCCTTTCTCAGAGATATAGTCTCAATTAAAACCCCCTCAGTATATGCACTTCTACAATTCCCAACTTAAACAGCTCAGGGTTATATGATTGATTGGCAGTTGTCTTCCACCCCTATTTTTATACTCACACAAAATACCACACCCTCTAAGTTATAAATGGTTTTATACACCATTGTTGTGCTATGCTTCTTGTTGCATTTCTCGGGGATTATCCATGTAAAGTTGCAGAGAAATAAGATGTGAGACCTCTCACTGATGACCAGTGGGAAACTTCACTGCAGTTGGTTAAACTGAGTTCCCTCAATGTGTCTTAGAAGCTCTCACAATTGTATATACTTTTTGAACACACTATATGAAGTTCTATAAGATAGGAATACTAGACTACCCATTATGTGTCAGATGCTGTAGGGACCATGGTAATTTGATTCATATTCTTTGGAGATGCCCTAAGCTCCACAAGTATTGGCAGGGTTTTTTCTCTCAAAAAGTAGGTGCAGGAACTCCTTCCTTCTGAGTCACTTCTTGTTCCAGCCCCCCTACCCACCTTTAAGCACCTTCACTTGGTTCCACCCCTACCCACCAATGAGCACCTTCAATTGGTTCCACCCTCTACTCACCTCCCAGTATCCCTCCTTTTAGAGAATACAGAGCCAAGTATCATTTTGTGGTGCTAAATAATTTGCATGGAATATGTTAATGATTACAAGAAAAGCAAAAACATAGATCTCCCACAGACAGAAGCATTAGACCCCCCAATCAACAATAGATCCCCCACCAGCAGCAATAGACCTCCTCAGCAACAATAGACCACCACACAAAAATAGATCCTCTTCAGTGACAATAGATCCCCCAGCAGCCAGCAACAACAGATCCTCCAACACACCTCAGCACCCCTTGACATTACATACTTTCAGTGCTGGAGGTGCCGGAACTGCCCCCATGTTCCCAATGAAAAAAAAGCCCCGGGTATTGGACAGCAGTTCCTAATTCGTTGAACACCGTATTTCCACTTACTATTCAGTCAGACCCAAAGCAATGCATATTGGGAATTCTAGATGATCTTGTGGTACAGGAAAACATTAGAGAGGCCATCTCAAGGGGCTTGTTTCAAGCTTGTAAAATTATTCTACAACATTGGAAATCATATGAACCCTCAACTTACACAGAATGGGTAAGACACGTGGGTGATACTTTACGACTTGAATGCCTTATATTTCAACATAGAGGCTGCCCTAGTCAATTTGAGAAATTATGGGACAATTGATTAGATACCCCCGGTCTATATCCTTTGGATCTTGTAATTAAGATAATTCTGTAATATTTAGTGGATGCTTTTGCCCTTTGAACATAATTGTTAAGTTTTTGCAATGTACTGTCCAATGTATTCGAGACGCTGTAATATCGCTGCTGTCTATTGTCTGTAACATCTACACTTTTCCGATGCAAAGTTGTATTCTGGATATATTGTATACTGAAACAAACAGTACCAATGTATGCCTTCTCTGGAGCCACTCAATAAAATCTTTTTCTGATTTTTTTTTTTTCCAAAGCTCGATTAAAGTATAACTCCAGCAAACTTTTGTAGTGTGCTACAGAGTATTTGAGCTATATGAGTATATGAATAACAATTACATTCTGATAAAGATTCCAAACCTTATTACTGTTTTTGGAGAGATTTGTCCTCACTTGCTCTTCCAGAGATGGTGTTCAATCGATAGCAGAGATGTGAAGCAAATTTTCCCCAATGGAGACAAAGACAGCTATAAAAACCTGGGAGGATTACTAAGTCTTTCCTGCTGTATATAAAAAATTTTTGGCTGGAATTCCACTTTAACTGTAGCAAAGAAAAGCAAACTCACCCATATCACTGTGATGTTTTTGAAGATGCCTCAATTTACAAGACTTGCTGTACAAAATTAAAAAACATTTGACTGGCTCAAATTTACAGATATGTATGTGAACTGTGTATTTATGTTTTGCTGGACCTCACCTTTAAGGACCATGCGAGCTTATGCAAGATAACAGCTTTCAAATTCTCCTTGATTCTCCTAGTGCACCCCTTTTTAATATTTCTTTATACCACTAAAGCCTCCACATTGATTGCTGCACATCATTATGTGTAGCAAATCCAAAATCCCCACAAAGCTAGAATGCTAGCCCAACTTCTCTTCCAAAGTGTATGGTATGTAACTTCACTTTGAAATAATGTCCTATTTGCATTTAGTAAATCAATCTCACTATCCTTATGTCAGTTCCCAAAAACGAGATGGTTCCATGGATTTGTAGATTTTTTTGGGGTCTGTGCCAAATCCTACCATCACAAATTTGATAAACATTCAATTTGCTTGATTAAATTAATTTAAAAATGCTCACTAAATCTGAAGAATTGCAGACTTGGACTTTATATGCACCACATCAACCACATATTAAATTATTTTTAAATGAAAACTGTTTATTTTATATCATATATAAAGACTCAATAAACTCAGTTACAAATACAGTAATTCCAAAACAATGATGTAGAGCATTAAGTATATATTATATAGAGAGGAAGTTCCTCCTTCCATTTTTTTCTGGTGCAATTAGGAATGATTTGTAACTGACTTTATTGGATCTTTTTACAGTATGTAAAAATAATATATGGTTGATATGGTGGCTATAAAGTCCATGTCTGCAATTCTTCAGATTAAGTGACTATACATTTTGGATGTGGCACTTGTTATCAATATGGAAGCGGACCTCCATATTACTGCCTTGCTGAACCGGCTGAGATTCGAACCATCTAAGCCAGCCTAAGCCCAATCAGGGTAAAACATGTCAAAGGGGTAAGGCCAAGATGCGAAGACTGTAGCTGAAGTCTTTCTTAGCTTACCAGCAGATATGATTGATTTATTTAATGTGCACCCCCCTTAATTTTGCTATTGTGATTGCTTCACTGAGTGCAACTTGCTCCTAGAGAGGCCGACACACACTGTGGGAGGAGAACAGAATGGGAGGCAGCACTATTTTTTACAAGTGGTCACATAATTCGCTCTGTGTAATGCTTCAGAGAGAATTCCAAGTGGAGGAGAGGTTGGTCACATGACTTTGACAGTTCATATGACTGACAATGTTCAAAACAAGTTTTTGAAGCATACTGATGTAGTTTTTTAGTGTGCAGTGTTTTGGTGTTTTTTTTTTTTTTTTTTTAGGCAGCAGTACAGTCGTATTAATGGTTTTATTATTAGACCTCTTATAATTTCCTTCCCCACATTGTTTGTAAATATGTGTTTTCATTTATGTTTATGTATCTATTCTTTACTAATAAGATTTTGTCTTGAATATATTAATGTTCCTGTCACAAGGAAATTGGACAGAGCTGCTTGTCTCATCACGGCACAGTACATTTATAATCTTCCAGGCTATGTTTAGCATCTACTTTAATATTGATGCAGCTTTTTGGCATGAGGGAAGCAATGCACGATACACAGGCAGACGGTGAAATCAACAATAATGCCTGTGCTGGCCGGGTGGCAATAAAGGAGTTAATCTCCCTGACCTAAATGTAAAGAGCATTTTTAAAGAAGCTCAAAATTGCTTTTTAATCCAGGCTCCCGAGGATTTCCTTTGTTGCCATCTGCTCTGCACCCTGGGTATTCACTTCCAGAATTAGGTCTGTTTAAACGTCAGGGACATTGGTTGTGTTTGTCCAGTACACCATAAAAGCCTACACATTTCATACCCAATGCATGACTACTGTCACAGGGCATGTCCATTTATCCATACAGCTATCTTGGTTTTTCAAAATAAATGTGACAGCATGCCAAACAAATTACTTAGTAGCTTATTATTCATAATTCCTGAAATCTGAAATGCACACTGAACCCATGTATTGTCATATTGACAAGGCCAACATACCTGTAAATGATGACTTTATTCACTAATACTTTCTAGAAGAAAAAAATAAACAGAAAGGGGGGGGGTGAGTTGTTAGAAAGCAGCCTTGTGACATCCCACTGGTTAACATGAGTATACCATTTGACCAATCAGATTTTATTTTATTTTTTTTAACAGAGATATTTTATTTTACTGTAGCCATTGAGTGCAGTCAAAAATAAAATAAAGATCTTGCTTGGTTGACTGCACTATATCTATTTTACCAAGCAATCAGCCAGGTGTAAAAGTGGTTGTAAAGGCAGAAGTTGCACAAAAGTCATTGGTTCCCACTGCTGTCAATCACAGCCAGTGAGCCAATGAGGAGAGAGCAGGGGGGAGCCGTGGCGCTATGTGTCTTATGGACACATAGCGCCGTGCTCAGGAACAAGCATGTACCATTGCACAGAGCAGGTATGTATGACATGTTTGTTTTTTGTTAAATCTGAACCTTTAATACCACTTTAAGCTGGCCATGGATGGATTGAAAATCGTCTGGTTTAGCAAGGACTGGCCGAATTTCTATCCATCTGTGGCAATTCCCGCTCGAGAGAAGTCAATCAAATGATCAAGCAGGAATGTTGAAAAATGTTCCTTCGATTAACGTGCCTCGCTGTCAGGATACAGTGGCACAGAGGGGAGGATTCCTCCATCCACCTCCAATGTCTGGATGTGGGAATCCGTACTTTATTTTTATCAGCCCTGAAAAACATCTATCTATGGCCAGCTTTGGTGTCCAGTCTCACCTGGATGTAGTAATATGGGCAGAAACTAATGTTTCTGTCTGTGTTTCTGAAACGTGTAAAAAACGTGCTTAACCACGCAACACACTTGCGGTGCCGTTATTACTTTATAACACCCAAAATGCAGGTAGCAGTCTCGCATTATGACAGGCAGAATAGGCGCACCTGCTACCCACAATGAAAAACATGCAACACAAAACGCTCTTGGCTCATATCCAAAATCTGGTACATGATATTCTGTAGTGTGTTTTTGGAGCAAAAGGGGACCCATTCAAATAAGTGGTGCTGCTCCAAAAAACACAGGAGCATCGCTCAAATGTGAACAGGGCCTAGCTTGAAATGTGAACAGGGCTACAAAAAAACTAGTAGCTATGCATGGTAGGTGTGCTGTCCTACCTTGCTATCTCAGCCCTATTGTTTTCTCACAGTTTAGATATCTGTCATTAAATGTCTGTCAATCAGTCTTTCAATCCTGCCGAACCATGACCTGACCATTGTCTGCTAGCTATAGTCAGTTTTACAAAGTTCATCTACCTGAAATTGTAAAGGAAAAGCTATATTTATGCCATATTATTTTAAATTACTATTTTATATTCAGTTTTACTGCATGTAACCTTGTCGCTCAGACAATACACAGTGTTTTAAAGGTATAAAGTCAGTTAGGGTATTGACTGATTAATGTTGTCAGTAAAAGTATCTTACTATCCTAACAGCTGTCTAGGTTCTCAAGAAGCAGGTTTCTCAACCGCTATGATCCATTACACCTGCACATAGCAAGAGCATAAACAAAACGGAATTATTCAAGGTAGGCAATTATTTAACTATAAAATGGTTCAGAAGAAGGTTGGAGAAACATCTAGGTAGATAACTTATTTCACTTGTCTGATATATAGAATTCCCCTATGAGGGAATGAGAATGCGCTGCAGGAAAGGTGCTTTCCGTGCACATTTCCCACACTGTGCTGGAAATGTACTGTATTTGCGATTTGCTGCAGGTCCCAATGCATTGATAATGGCACCCCAAAGCAGATCACAAACACAGAGCGTTTTGCTGGCACCAAATAACACGGTACCGCATGCACCAAACATGTCCATTTTATCATATGGCTCATTTATCCCTACACAGTAAGCCCAAGTCTGTCCCCAGTGTGCTTGCAAATGCTCGATATCCACAGAAGAGAATTTCATGTTTTTCCTAGTTAAGGGTCTAAAGATGTTAATGGTGAACCCCACAAAAAAAAAATATAAAATGTCTTTGGATTCTCTCTAATCATACATACCAGATTCTTATCCTCGTTAGTTATTGGATTTTAAGGGGGAACCCCATGTAAATTAAAATTAAAAAAAAGGTTGGGGCCCCCAAGAACTCCATACCAATCCCCTATCTGAACATGCAGCCTGGCAGTCCAGGAAGGGGGGAGGACATGGTACCCCTAATAATTTATTGAAAAGGAAATAAACACTCAGCCGCTCAATATCTGGGATGAGGTGATTAAAGTTGAACTCTGGTCAGAGACCCTCAACCCTCCATAAGGCAATTTCCATAGTAGTTGAATACCTACAGAAAAAATGGCTGGATTCTGAGTCTTCTGGCCTCAAGAGTGGGAGGTTCCTTCTTCAGTTGCCCCCATATGTCTGCTGGTGACATGGACTCTTTCTATTGGAAAC